>NW_028185705.1:8737478-8939991 GCF_003343005.1 Rhea americana | reverse complement strand
TGTGCTATTATTACCTGCAGTAGGGCTTCATCCCGAAGCACACAAGATTGGCCACTGTCAGTGAGAAATTGCTAGACTTAAAAAAAAAAAAAAAAACACTGGTGCGAGCCAACCTGGCAGCTCATATTACCTCACTCCTGTGTTATTTCTTAGTGATCTTTTCTCAGTTTCTGCCTTTTGTCAATTGTAGAGCACGCTGTGCACGGGATGAAGCAGCAGCAAGAGATGCCAGCAACTTTCTGGACTGAGAGTGACCTTCTGAAGTTACCGTAACTTCAGTATCTCTACTGCCAACAGCTTAAGTCCCCAAAGCACTGCTAGCTGTATACAGAAAAGGAAGAAGACTCTACCCCAAGATCTTATGGTATAATCAATATATATAATAGAAGTACCTAACCCAAGTAGTCTTTGGGCATACAAAATCACACCTAGCATTTCCCCCTGGTCTTCAGTTTATGATGCCATTTCATTATCTTCACTTCTGCACAAAGACAGCATCAAACATTACCACTGATACATGCAGCTACGGACAAAAGTCTAGCTATCGAGAGGATTTGGGACGGAAGACTTCCACCTCATTCCCACCACGCTGACAATGTATTTTGACAACAGAGGAGCAGACATTGTCTGGCCCTCTCTGCTGAGCAAAGGAAATAGGAAAATTTTTAGGGTTTTTTTGTCTTTAACCACCTTAGAATGGAAATAAGTATAAAGACTTCCATAAAGGTGGCAAATCATCAGAATCTAGGTATATTGGTAAAGCACAGGTGAAATGCTTGTCTTAAATGGACACAAACAGATGACGGCAAATTAAAAATCCATGACGTAAAAGAGTAGTAGATCTGGGATGAACCACAGAGGCCTTGTAAACAGATACTGCTACTGAGGACAAAAACCACTTTATCTTGGCATGCATTAATATCCCATAGGGATTGCAGGCATCTGTTAGGTAGTGTGAACTATCTGCAAGATCAGCAAACCAAAAAAGAGTTATTGATTGATCGATCATTAAAAATTAGTTGACATGAGTTCTTTGTGAATAGGCACCACTTAATACTAGAGATATACTCATTGCAGATCTTTTTAGCAACAAGATAAAACAATAAATTGACTGTTCACACAGACCTCTCTTCTCACATTTGCCTTGGAAATACCAATATGCAGAAAAAAACCCCAAGGAATATGCTTTGTTAGACAACATACTGCATACCATTAACCTCACTGAAATCCTAAATTTCTGCATTGATAATTTGAAAAGAAATACATCTGTAGAGAAAATCTGACATATCATTATAGCAATGGGGCAATGTGTAACCAATCAAAAGCAAAAAACCCTTTACAAAGCAATATCCAGAGGAAGAAGAGTAAAAGACTTTGGGTTATTCCTGTAGGTTAACAAATTCAGTTAGCTCTGTTGTCAAATAATTTTTTGCTATGATTTTTTAAAAAAAAAACATGCTTTTTGCTGCTCCTTTTACCAGAAGACATACGCTTTCTGTTTGAGTTTAGCAAAAACAAGAAGCATATTTTTTTTATGTAAAGCTAAAAACATGCTAGTTTGGTTGGTTTTCTGACATGCATCATGACAGTTTCTCTATAAAAAAAAAGCTTTAAATTACTGCAGGAGAAATGCTTTACTCGGGGATGATATCTTGTTTAGCTATGTGCAAAAATCAGACCTCAGCAAACCTACAGAGCAACAGGGATATCTAACACACCCTTCTGGCCATAAACACAATTTATTGTTACATAAATATGAGAATGCAAGGAGTTCTTCGATAAGGAACTATGGCCCTTGTATTCCTAGCCATCTTTTCCTAATAAATCTCTGTCCCAGTCTACAAGGGCTCTCCTTGAAACCTTGCCCCTTCTTTGCTTTTGCAGACCCTTTTGACTTGTTCCCTATCTTTTGATCTGTTTTTTAGCCCATCTTCTGAAGAACCTTCTTTTTCCCTGTCCCTTCGTCTTCTGCATGGCTCCAGAGGTACCCTGAGTCCTTCCCACACCCCGCACACCAGGTACCATCTCTCGCAGACAACGCTCAAATGTACACCTTTCTGCCCCAGACCACGACCGCTGCCTGTCGCATGTCAAGGGGCATCATCTGACTTATTTCCTCCATGTACATCTATCCGCAAAGCCCTATAAATATCACCTCTTAGCCTCTTATTTTGGCCATATTCCCCTCTCTTTGTGTTCCTGCCTTAACTCGCTGCTTCTTCTTTATTTCACCAAACATCAAACTGTTTGTTTTTCCTTTCAAAAAGGAAACTACACTACAGTCTCACCTCCTGGCATCAATACCAGAGATCAACCCCCACGACTGACCAGACTTCCCTCTCTGATACTCTTCTCCCGCCAAATATTTTATTTTAAGATAAAACACCATTTGTTTAACAGCAAGCATAACCCCAAGATTTCTGCTGTGACAGAAAAGAGCAAACTGAGGTACTTACGCTTTTTACTCAAAAATTAATTCCTGCCATCATTTTCAACAAGGCAAAATTCCATGAGCTAGGCACACAGAAATCTCCGATATGTGGAAGATCAAAAACTGTCAATCTTGACACACTGAATTTGTATTTCAGAATATATTTGTTCTGTACATAATGGATAACTGTGCATTACTTCTTTAACATATGGCAGAGGTTCATTCCTCATTTGTGTTACATAGTGTAACTTAGTGGAAATACCACCTATCTCCCTTAACAGCAGAATTTAACCACAGATTTTGCTCTCTAAAACTGGTGTAGCTTTTATCTTCATTTATTCTAAAAATACTGTAATCCATTACCCTCTCACAGTTGAGGGGTGAAGTGTTGGCAATCTGTTGCAGTTAGTTGTCTTCTCCAGTTGCTAAGGGGTAACACAGTCCGCACCTGGGAACAGCCATAACGCAAAAACCCATCATCTCCTTTGACTCATCTGTTGTGTTAGAAACAAAGAGCTAAGACAGAACTAGTACAGCCTGATGCCACTTTTTCAGATATTATTTTAACATTTATCATTAAATTTGGTGATGTGAGGCCAGATGCTCTCTTGCTGTCAAGCTCCATCACTACTCTTTTGCTACATGTCCACGGCAAAGGGAAAGCAATGCAGTGCAGCTCTGCACCCGGGTCTGGCTAGCCCAGTTGCAGTAGATGAAACAGTATATAGTTGGATAGAAAAGACTGAACTCCTTAATTGAAAAGCTGCTAAGTGATTTTCAGGTGATACAAGACAAACTGAACATGAGATGTGCCATGATAAGAATCCTCCTTTTGATCAAACACTTTTTTTTTTTTTTTAATCTGAAATGTAGCTAACAGGCAACTCTGACTTCTATCACATTAAGCACTTCCAGATCTACAAGAGTAGGATGAAGAACATTAGTAGAGCTGCCCATAACATGTCTCACCTAAATCATGTTTTCAGAGCTGAACACATACAAACCCCACTGAGATTTGCCTTACAGTATGTGTTGGGCTATGGACTGCAGACGGTAGCCTAACTGAATACTGCTGAGAGCATGTGCAAGCACTTTCATTGTACCTCTTGCTTGAAATGCTAAGTTTAAGCTTCATTAAATTCACATAAATGCAGTGGACTTCAAATAGGAAGTTCAAACATTAAGGCTAGGAGAAAAGTCGTARTTCATTCTGTCCAGACTCCTGCCCATCCAGGATGGCTCCCTGTGATAGATGCTGAAAGATTATCTAGTCCTGTTTTACCTTTTTTCTCTCCTGTATTCCATCAGTGATTACCAACTTSTTAACATTCAAGCAAAACAATATCCAAGGCCAGTATCTAGTGAATTAGCACCACCCTGTCCCAAGATGCAAACCTGTTTGGGAGGCATTTATAAACCTAAGCCTCTGTACTCACCTTTTAATTAATGAAGAAAGCTTAATATGCATTTTTTTTTCATCCATCTGGCACTAAAATTGCAGAATTGCTTCTGTTGCAATTTGAGGAAGAGTTTAGGCTATTAGAAGAAAATTACAGCATATTTCTCTCTCCGTGATCCACTTGCCTATTTAAAGGTAAAAGAAGTTTGGAGTTGGGAAAAAAGTTATTAAGAGAAGATATTAACAATACTTTTTTATGCATTCTTTATAGTGGCAGTGATAGAGTATATTTTAAAATTAACTACAGATATTGTGCCTTTTCTACTTATTTGCCTTTGCAGACTTCCGCACTGTTCTGCACCAGGTCTCTGCATTTTTTCCATCCACCCATAACACTCTAGAAAAACATGCAACTAATATTAGATTCATTGTTTGAAAAAGGCCCAAGTAGAGTCTTCCAATTTCAAAACCCTGCTCTAGTGAGGTGATTTAAGTGGAATATTTTTATATTGCTGTCTAGCACTTGTTCTCCCAAGTTCTCCTTTATCCTCTTGGGGATATCCTCAGGGACTGTATATTGAGTTTTAAAATGAAAATCTCTGAGTTTTATCCTTCTGATACTTTTGAAGTTCTCCTTGAAGAAACATTCACGTGCTCTGTCTAGTCTTCTGTAGTACTCCTCTATTGACAGTCCACCTTGCTTGTCACAACTTTACAAATTACTGTATTATAAGAAAATAGGAATAAACTAGAAAACGACTTTGTTTTCAGTTAAAAATTAGAGAAGGGAGAACATACAAGGAGCATGTTAGGAACTGCTCTTTTTCCAACACAATTCCATCAGAAATCCTGGTGAAAGCATAATATGGAACATATGTTCACAAAAAAGTGAACATCTGATTAATTCTATGTTTTTAATTGATCATTTTCTCAACACATAATGCACGAATTACTGTATCTAGGTTGCACTGGAAAGCCAACGCGAAACCCTAGACTATGCAGTGGAATAGGCTTTGGGGAATTTTTAGCACAAGGTAAGCTGCAATTTGGTTTGGGTTCCCCCCCCCCCCATTTCTGGGAATCATCCAGCGCACCCCAGCGTCATCACGGCTCCCTGAAAGGCATCGCCCTGCGCCACCCTCCGTCCCAGGGGTACCCCAACCTGCCCAGGCAGGCCAAGTAATCCATCAGGTCCAATCTCCTGCTGTGGGACTGGCAACCACCAGATGCTGCACCAGAAGCTGAATATCTCCTAACAGCGCATCTAATTATCTATATTATCCCAGAGAGGAACACAGATGTCTTTACATCTCCACACAGCAATCAACAGACACAGAACTCAGAGTTAATCTTTGACATAACTGTAATTCTTAACTTGTCTAATGCAACTGCAAATGTTATTCTTCAAACAGCAGCTACCAAGCACTAGATACAAACTTAGGTTCATTACTGCAGACACAGACAATAACATCAGTGTTTTCCTTCCCTGCAAACAGAGGCTGTATCTATACAGCTATCACTGCAGTACATCAGATGCTTAGTCTCAACCATCTTCACTACACAACCATTTACTGCAGGACCAAACAGCTTCTTATATCAGAGAAATCACAGAAAGATGAAAATCCAGAATTTCAGCCCTGGGAGTTTTTTCTTGATAAGTTTTTTTCAATCGAATTCCAGCAAAGAGGAAGAGCCTCTCCATCACGGGACAGCAAGCAAGGCTGTATCCAGCTGATGGCTGATAAACACAGATAGGTCTTTCGCTGTGCGAGGAAGTGACATGTCTCCTGATGGACAGGGTCCTTCTACGGAGAGAGCTCTTGGCTGCAGAGACTTGTTTGCCAACCAGCTCAATGGAGTTGGACCTGCCCCAGGGAAACCGCGGCTGTGAAGCAGCTGTGGACAGAAATTGCCCTCTAACGGATAGAGCATCCATTTTGGATAAAAATTCAAAATATTCCAAATTATATCAGGAAAAAATACATATTGCGGCCTTTGCCAGAGCTTGCAGCATCCAGTATGAAAAACAGACCACAAACTAATGCACTTTATCCTCCTAGAAACAGGAATTTGAATTTACATTCATTTCATCTAAACACATCAAATGGAACTTGTTAAAGTAGAATTATGTTCCATGTGGCAATTACTAAAGGATCACGTTGTCCATTACTGCGGCTCTTCTCCTGCACTGTATGTTTGCATTGCTTAGTAATTATAGGAATACAGAATTAATTAAAAGAAAATAATAAAAGGGAATACATAATTTCCATAAATAGTCATTTTCTTTAGAAATATTATATAAGTAAATGAAAGAAATCAGCTTTAATTTACCAGATAGCAATCCATTTGAAGACACTGTCCACCACTAAGTCATATTCCTTAATTAGAGAATTTTATCTCCGTGAACCTTCACTTATTACTGCATCATGATCTTTCCTGTCTAATCTGCTATGAAGGGCTAATTAATAATAACGCACACTAGCCAACACAGATAAAGTGAAAAGAGAATTAGATATACATTATCTGGAAATAATGCTCGCTCTCTGAAAAACAACTAAAGGACTTTATTGACTCAACTTGTTTAACAAATGACACTTAAGTAATTCATCGACAAGCCATAACAATAGCAGGACTGAAAGCCTATTAAGTCATTTTTCTAACGGACATCACACTACATTAGCTGTAYATTTTTGGTATAATTAATTAATTAAGACTTAAATATTTCAGTGATTAATTTTTATGAAAAAAATCATAAAACATAATGGTGCTTAGAAAAAGAGACGAAAGTTACTTGCATTAATTGACTGGGCTATACAAAAAGAAAAATTTAGCCAAAAAAGAAAAAAAAACACACCCTCCAAGCTCAGCGTCAGAGCACTGAAAGAATTTATTGCAAACACTACAAAAACAAAGTGCTGATATTGCTCTTGCTTTTGGTGCATTTTCATTTTTCATTTTAGGACTGCTTTTAGCAGACTTATTTATTTATTTATTTAGGGATGAATTTTCAGCTCAACTGAAGACGCACACAGCATTTCCCAGGGTCATCAGACCACCTCTGCTTATCTAAGGACACAAGACGACAGCACATCTTGTGCAAATACTGCGGCTGCCTCTCCTCTGTTGCCTGTTGAGCTTGTGCCACACCTGACCCAACGTGCAAACGCGCACACGGCGGCCAGCCCTGCCTGACCTTAGYCCCGTAACCCTCTTCAGTGCTTCTTCCACCTCCTCCCTTCCCAGCTTTGTARTTTGCTTCCCACTAGCAACTCTTCTACTCACTGCAAGTGGGACAGGTCCTCTTTCCTTGGCTCTACCAGCTCACAGCAAAACATCCAGCTCAGCATGCCCTGCGAGACGAAGACATTTCGCTCTCACCCTTCTTGCTGATTCTAGTCCCAACTGCACACACGCGGACCCTGAGAGCTGGGCAAAGAAGCAGCAAAGCCCCAGGGGCATGAATAAAATTTCATTTCAGGCTACAAGAGATGCTCACAGATTTTAAAACCAGCGTGGGACACCAGATTATCTGGACCTATCTCAGTTTTACAGCACATGAGATTTCACCCAACTACCATTCCACTGAGATCTGCAGGCCACCACCACAGTTAGCCAACCAGCCAACTTTGCAGGATCAGGGCTTACCACTTCAGTCCCATAGGACGTAATGATAATAAAAAGCAATTCACAGGAAAATCAAAAGAAAATAATTTCCTGGTATTCTAGTCTTAGCTGCTATCAATGCATCCTGCATTTCACTTCATCTTCAATACAACTCCTAGCATATTCAGCACCTCTGATGAAAATCAGTGTGGTAGGATGACAACACACACACACTCAAGGCTCTTCAACCCTCTTGGCTGTATCATTTCTATTTATCTGTTGTCTGCGTAAGTCCCTTTATTATAAACTCTTTCTTGAGGCTAAACATTAATGAGAGATATTGCAAGCCCAAAGCTTAGATTTCTGCAAGCTCAATAGAATTTATAAGCATTGCAAATGCTTTTTATATAAAAAGCTAATATTTTTAATCTTTTTTTTCTTTTTGAATTAAAAGCATCTCTCATATTTGATGTATTAATGGTATTAGCATTTGTTCTCTATGAATACCAAATCTTGATGATAATTATTTGCATGTTAATGCTTATTAGTACATCGAACTGAATGTGAACAATAAATAGAAAAAAGTGTAAAGTGCAAAACACTTCACGTTATGTATTTTGAGAAAGGATGGGAAGCTGTAATTGCCAATGATTGCAGCCAAGCCTATAATAATTGGAGTGAAATCTAAGGTGAAACTAATATGAAAACTGTAATTTAGTTTAACACAAATTAGAGGATTAAGTTAGTTTATTAAATTTGCCTAGAAAATACAGTAATTTCTACTTCCTCCTTGTATTGCTCTGCTATAGCATTCCGAGCGATACAAGCAGTTAAATAATGTCCTCCCCATAGTCCTCCTTAATTCAATGAAATTCACCTTTTCTGTGAGATGCACAAAAATGCCGATGCCTCGGGCGCGGGGGAGCCGCTGGGTGAACACAGCTGCAGCGGGAGCTGCTGCGGGACTGCGCGTCACCGGCCACGCTTCAGCTCCTCGCCTCCTTGGGAAACAGGCACCAGGTGTCCCCCGACTGTCTTCTCACCAGTGTCATTGTGGTGACACCAAGGTTTTGGTCTCAAGTTTTTCTTTAAAAAGAAGAAAACTTGTTGGTTTGGGCTCAAAGTCCCAACYATGCCAATGAGCTAAGTCTAGTAACGGCCATAGCAGAGACTCTGGGGAGAGGAGGAAAGGCGGGCGAGCAGGGGACAGTCCTCTGCCGTGCTCACGCCCCCAGCAAGCTGGGCTCAGCGGGACGCGGGATCCCTGCTCGGCTTGGGTTTGACCGCTGCGTGCCAGGCCGGCCCCCAGCACGGGGAACGTCACCTCTCGTTAGCCATGAGGCTACCAGTCCTTCGGGACCGAGCTTGCTCAGAGCCTCGGGCAAGCGAGGCCGACTCTGGATCACGCAGTGTTTCGGAGAGCTGCCGGCGCGGGCAGACGGACCCTCCGCGTCCGCTGCGCAGGGACGCGCCGCTGCCGGTCGCCGCTTCCGTTTGTTTTGTACGGGGAAGAGTAATTTTTGATTACGATAGCAACGTTTAAATGCAAACAGTCATGAGACTCCGAACATAGACTTGGGCTGCCCCAACGCGATCTGGATTCTGGTTCTTGAGGGCACTTAAAGGCTCTTAACACAGTCCTAGTCAAATTCAGCACTTCAGTCTGACGTAGGACTTGACCCTAACACTGCCTTGGCCTGAGGGCAGGAGTACCAGCCAAGCAAGACATACTAACACCTACGTTATGACAAGATAACCTCTTTTTTCTTTATGAAAACTGAATTTAATTGCAGTTTCATTCATGATAAYGACCTACATAATTTTCTATAATTGCATACAATTTATCTTTTCTTAATAAAAAAATGGAAATTAGCAAAGAGATAGGACACTGAAAATGCTTCATTTGAAACCTCTCCATTAATTATCAAGATGTCCAAATACACCATTTTGAGAACTGCACTTACAGAACATGACTAGACCTCATACCTCTTCCCATTTCTCTTTAAATTTTATTTTAATACAACTACTTAAAAAAACCCAACACCCTATCCCAGGAGGTACTTTAGAAGCGAAGCTAATGGTATCCTAACAAAATGAGTAAGGGGTAACATACCCTTTCTCCTTCTAAAAAAAAGGTAACATTACTATCAACGTAAATGTGGATGCATGCTCTCAACTGATTAAATGAAGGTATTTGGGACTTAATTGAAGTCACTGGGATCTTCCCAGAGGTTCTAGTAGGCTTTGGATCAACCCCAATTTTTTAAAAAAACTCATTTTAGATTACATTAGTTATTATAATTGACATCAAGCTCCTCATAACTAGCTCTGAAAGAAGCACCCAATGGATAAAACAAAACAAGCTAGACTTTGAAAAGAGTGGCATACCTGCTATATATTCGCAGATGACAATGATTAATAAAACCCAGTACAATACACTATATTTACCAAGTTTCACTTTATATTTGTTGACTTACTAAATTACTTTGACATATCTCCAGTTTATGTTCTATTACTGAAGAATAACTACACAACAGATGGCAGTGTTTTTGCATAACAGTTTTTTTCCAGCAGGTCAATCTACAAGGTGGTTATGTGGATTGATATATACTGGTAAGCATGGGGACCTTTTTTGGTAATACCAATCAATCATATAGTCAGTCAGTCAACATAGTAACTTCTACACCAGCAAGGAGAGGTTTGAAAAATATGTATCATTACAGAATTCTTTAAAGAGAAAAACTGTAGTTCCAAAGCCTAAGACTGGAACAGAGCCAGCATACAGAAAAAGAGACTTCTAAATCAAACCTTTTTCAATAGACGGACTTCAAACCTTTGAATCTTCCAAAAATTTTAACAAAGAATCACTACTAAATTATACTAGAATTAATTAGGTATGTAATTAAATATGTATAGCTATACCTAGTCCAACTCTCAGCAATGAGCAATGGATAACTATGGACTATGATATGTCAGGTGAAAAAGTGGTATCTTGAAAATTTTGCAAATAATAAAGATTATTATAAACAGCAGTTTATGTTACTCTGCAAGCCATATTATTTACTTATTAAAAAAAACCCTCAAACCAAACCCCACGATTCTTGGAATTTAGTCAAAGATATTTAAATGAAAAGCTACATCCTCCCCCTGCACTGCACACTGAATCCAACTTTTGAACCTAGTGGGAATGACTTTGGTTGTCTTACCTCAGCCACCGCTCCGCAGTTCTACATAATGTGATGGGACCGATTAATAAATCAGAACAGTTTGATACTGTGTTAAGACAGAATGACTGTAGAGAGGTGGCAGAAAACGAGGCAGCCTGCAACTCAGGACACCTGGCTGCTGTCCCCCGTCCCAGCCTCAGGCTGTTGCATTACCCTGCACAGGTCGTTTCAATACCTGCGTTTCAGTAATGGGAACAGTGACTCCTTCTGTGTTTGAGACCTATGAATACAAGACATTATATCAAAGTGAGGTACAATTGTGGCTTGCAGCTGATATAGATGATAAGCATGTTTTTAATTTGTCTGCGTTGACAAGAACTGATACCTGACACTCATTGATTTTCAGCCAGAGAGAAGGCTAATACTAAAGACTCTCTGCCAACGCCTTGAAAAGAAATTATAATGAAAGAGTTAACAAAACACTGTTATCTTGTGTTCTTCCTAGGAACGATATAAAAACAAAGTTCTGATTAATTGGTGCATATTTTGAAAAAAGAACATCTCTGGCATCCTATTCCAACCCATGACTGCCATTAGGGAGGGCAGCGAACAGCTGTTTTCAATGAGAAATTCTAGCTTGTCTCTGTGGGTGAGTATTTCTATTTGTGATGTACCCTGCTTAGTGCCAGACCACTAATTTTTAGTAATGCAGGCTCTGTCTTTGAGGCACAAAAAGGGTGAAGTGGTGTAATAATTTGGAGGTTGAAAATTCTCTGCTTGATGCCTCCCATAGTAAATTTGACCCTGGAATATTAAGGGGTGTTAAATAAATTGGACAAAGAGGTGTTTGGGGAGTAAAAGTGCCAGACATACTGCCATGAATGAGCAATTAGATGTTCACGAACTAGCTTATCACAAATTACACGCCTACAATATCTATTACTGTAATGACCTTGAAAGTCGACTCGTATTCTCCCTTAACCTAATGAGCATGCTGAGTATAATCAATTACGTCTGCAATTAAAATTATAATTTGTCTAACAAACTCTTCTTTGCTTTCAGACATTTTTTAACAAAGCCTGTTAYACACTGGTAAAAGATAAATATTAATTTTCTGTTGCGTTCTCATTTTTTCACTTACTCTGTGGCTAATTTATTAAACCATGTTACCTCTCTCCATTATTTCTTAAGTTTTCAGCAAAATTTAGTAAAGTTTCAGTCCTGAATGTCACGGGATAATTATAATATTTAACAGCAATTTATCATTTCCCAATAGGGTTTACAAGCTGCCTTTGCCTGCCGACTRAAATTTGTTTGCACATACCACGCAACAGTTACTGCAAGTTTTTTACTCCTGCATAACACACACGCCCCCAATTGGGGTGTTAAACTGAAGGGACCAGACGACGTTCTGCTAAACAGAGCTGACATTCRTTTGCCAGCCTGGACCTGCTGAGGTCAACTCAACCCAACGCAAGCAAAATATAGCCCTAGCCGTTAACAAACTAGATGTCACTGCAGCTATCTTGCAGTCTGCTGCTGATTATAGAGTCAACCAAGTAGGCAGTAACAGAACAACTTTTTTTGCTTACGTGCTCAGGTGTTCAACAAACACTGGCAATGATTAGTAAGGCAATTCAACACATTAATCATCATAAAATTGARAGAATTGGAAAAGATGCTTTAAAAATGAGTGCACATATTCTGTGCAAGGAACAAGCTGTGGGACCTCTTCCAGCTCGCAAGAAAAGATGTTGAGCACAGCCTTCACTCMTCTCCCATGTGACTGGTTCAAAGCTTCCAAAGCGCTGAATCTCTGWGCCGAGATCAAAGAGTTTTGAGCTGAGCCACATCTCTCTAAAGGGTCATTGCTTGAACATTCCTATCAGTCACTGCCATCACTTYGTGTCACCTGCGGGCAGCACCCAGCAGCAAACCGTTCTCCCAGTGCAGGGATGAAGAACTCGGCTGGTTCTGCACTGCAAAAGCAATGGCTTGGCTTCAGTCAAGCAAAGGCTGAGATCCATAACTGCAAGCATAGGTCTTGAGGGCATCACACAAGAACGCTCTACCAGGTAGCGTCGCCCTAAAATAGTGCTCTGCCCAAGGCAATCTGCTCTACTAAACCCAAGAGCTGCCTAGGTGCAGTGAGGTAGCTTGGTGATGGCACGTTCCAGGGCTCACCCGCAACGCAAAGCACGCCTGGGTCCATGCGGAGGTGCGCGCGCACGCAGGCAGGCTCAAGGCTTTCAACGACGGAACAAGCAATCTGTCTGCCAGCTTCAGTCCGTTGCCGCAAGCCCAGCAAATGCAAGCAAAACAGCCCGAGCCGTTAATGAACTAGAAGTCATTGCTCTTTTCTTGCAATCCGCTGTTAACGATGGAGCCAAGCAGGCAGGCGCCTCCCCGAGCYCCCAATGCCCTCAGGGCACCGCTGCGTGCCACAGCCCTGTGCCAGCAAAATACGCCCAGGGGTTTCTCGCTTAGCACAGCACTGTTTGGGCACTTGGCATTTTTCATGCAGAATGGAATTAGCTGAAAGACTCATTTCCTGTTCCCACTATCTGCTTTTAAAATTCCCAACCAAGTGAAAAAAGATCAAATTCAAGAGCTTTATTTGATTGCTTTCCTCTCCAGCGCACCTTTCTTCTAGGACTTTCACATACTTTATTCTTAACGCCGTCTACAAAATATTGATGTCTACCTCAGAAGTGAAGAATGATGAAGCTCAGTTATTTATATGAAATGAATTAAATTTCCCACAGAAATGAGTTTTGTTTCCTCCAGATTTTGCATCTTTGTCATGCGCTACACCTGGATTCAGGCCTAGAGAATGACTGACTACCGCAGAACAGCTAAAACAGCAGGAAATGGGAAAAAAGGCCAACTCAGGTACAGAAATGCTCATGATTCGCTCGTCTTAACATGCTTTAGACAATGAATAAACTACCTTATATTTTGTATTTATTTTTGCCAACAAAATCTAATCAAAGTTCATTTTTTTAGAAACTCAATAGTTGCACTAAATTAGATCACATAGAAAATTAAATCATAAATCCCTGTAACTAGGCTTCCTGTGCTCTAAAACACAACTTTGCTCTCCTGAGCACCTCATTTCAGCCTGAGAGTCTAAGCTTCAAAACTACTTATGGATTTGATCATTTAATAACATGAAACAAGTAATTGTTTGGGGGAAAAATTATTATTTAATTAGGCCTTACTGGTAATCAATAGCAATCCATTAATTCATTAATTTGCATATCTTCTTTTTACACAAGTCCACAAATTCTATTAAATAGATCTTTTCTTTATTTATGCACTTTCCATCCTCACTATGCAAAAGAAGGTGCTCAAACTGTATACATTACGTAGAGCAAATAACTGAGCAGCAGGAATACATGTATGCCTTATAGAAATGACTGCAGGATAAGATTTAATATTGAAAACAAGGAAAAGAAATAAAACAACAGGGCCTATTCTCCACAGGATGCAGGCATAATTCTCATTAATGTTAATGAAAGATATTAAATGTTTGTGCACTGGGGGGAGTTTATTAGAACCTAATAAATTCTGGGATTTTTCCTTTCTTCTTTTCCCTGATACTTACCATATCAGTCAAATTATTTGGATGAAAAGGAGGATATTTAAAAAAAAACATAAAACCAACATACATCGAACTGTGCTTCCCAGGTTATTTTGTTCAAATGCTACTTTGCATATGTAATTACTAGATTTACACATATAAATAATAATAGCAGGAACAAATTACAAACTGTATGAAGCCAAATAGATGCTTATTACAAATAGAGCCAAAATTTTTGTACGCAAAATCTCCATTGATTTAGTCTATGTATTTTCACAAGTGAACTAAACRTGCTTTACCAGGGAAGAATCTGGCCCCAGACACAAAGACTATTCTATTTGCCTGAGACCAAAGAGAATCAAATGCAGGTTACAGATTCATATTGTAACATAGCAAAATTCTAAATCCGGCTCAGGATGGCCTCATCAAAAGGTCATAAATGAAAGAATAAATGAAAGAACGGCCTGGGTTCAGCTCAGAGATAACTTGCTTGCAGAGAAAGCCTTCTACTAAATATGGTGTGAACTGGTTCTCTGCTTACCCTGGGCAGACAGACCATCCCCTAATGAAAACTCCTGTCCGRAAGAGCTGAGCCATGCTGTACAGCACGGTGAGAAAACACCGCAGTGTTTTTCTCTTGAATACCTTCTCAATGGAGAACTAACAAAGCTCATTCACCGACCTTTTAAAACAAAGGCTACGTCTGGGTATTATCTTACATCAAATACTAAAAACTGTATCTGAAATCAAGCAGAGGAATTTAATGCTCATGAAATCAGGCAGAGAAATTCAGCGTTTCAGATTTAAATATTTTTTAACAACAAGATCGAGACACTCATTCACATGAGCACTTTCTGTCTGCCTAGTTTATTTTCTTCCAGCCTCTCTCAGAGAGCGTATGGATCAGCAATGCCAGGCAGCCACCACGGAATGAAGATTTTCAGGGTAGCAATGGATAAGGTAACTGGAAAAAAGTATAAGTGGAAGAGGAAAGAAAATGGTTTGATTATTCAGAGGTAATAAGCTAGAAGATTACCAAAGGAGAACCAATTTTTCTCCTTCGAAAGGCCTGAGCAGTCTAGCAAGCACAGGACGCCCTTCCAACCTCCCAGCTTTACATCAGGGCATAGGTTTCCTTGCCCCTGGCTGCACTGCCTCGCTCTGAAATGCTGGTGGGCAGCATTTATTTAGAAGAGATGTATGTGCATGGAGACACTGCATTTGGCACTGGTCTTTGCAAATGGGTACAGACAGAAATGAGTTTGTTCTGACTGCATACATCAGTTCTGGTCTGGAAGTAGGGGCGCCATCTGAGCTCATGCTAACAAACCCAGTGAAAAGAAAATATTTGCCTGTTTGCATCTGTCCATGTAGACATAACCTTAATGAGTTTCATCCAAGAGGAAAAACAAGCTAATTTCTCAGGCCTGTGGTTCCCGCTTAGGCATGCTGTCCCTTCTCGTTGGGACTGCTGTAGTGAGGATGCACTTGACACCCTGCACCAAGCAATGTGCAATCACAGACATCTGAGAAACACAACTAGGTGAGACGCTGCCTTGTGGAATCCCCACGTGAGCAGCACTGCACAAGCTGCATGTTTTTCTTCCCATCACTACAAGCATCTGCAGAGAAAATGCAAAATACGACCACAACACAAGCAGTGCACCGTTCATGTTCAACCTCAGAAATCGCTGTTCGAGCAATATTTCCATCAACAGCCAGTGTGTGCTGTTCCTACCGCCAGCCAAATGAGGAGCAGCCATTTGATAAAAGCCTCCAGTGAACGGGTTAGAAAGGCATAGTTGAAAATGGTTCAAACTCCAGTTCAGCTTTACAGCGAACAGTAACTCTGTCTACGAGCAGTCCTGCAGAGAGCAGCTTTCGGGAGCGATGGAGGAAAGGAGGCTTGAGAGGTCTCTTGCCTTGTTGTGCAGGAAGCTTTCGACTTGTCCTGCCTGCCTTGCAAGGAGCACGATACAGAAATCACCACAACGTTCAGAACACTTAACGTTATTTTATTTAAAAAGTAAAAATACTATGTACTCCTCAACCTGTCACYGAGGCTGGACCTGACTGAGCAAGTTTTATTCTATTATTTTAACCTCGGTTTTCCATTTGTAAATCACTTCCAAGAGAGGCTGTGCTTTCTGTAAACAAAAATCCTACATAGGCTAATGTGGTGCTGCCAGAACAGMCTAATAAGCATGGATTAGGTCAGATGTACTTGCATCTCAGATGTGCTTAAAATTTCAAAAAGTTACAGGACAGTGTAGCCACCTAATCCTTCACATGATAACATTTGCTTAGGAACACAGGGCTAGGAAAGACCTTCAATCCCCTGCTACCACATGCAAGAACATTACATAATCTCTTTCCTTATTTACTTCTCATTTTTAAGCAGCAAACTCCTTCAAGCTATGCAGGCTCTCTGGGGAGCTCAGGGACAGCTTTAAGCAGACTGCTCTTTCTTTTTTGGAACGTGATGTAACTTTAAGGGGAAAAATATTGAGCCATCTTTACATTTGCTTTATTACTGCATTGATAAGGCTGCCAGGAGGYTGGTAAATGGGTTCCCTTTATCTGGCTGAAATTGGGTCATTAACATGCCAAATAAAAAGATCAAAAGCACAGTGATTCTCTCCTTCCCTGAGAGACTCTGGGAGGTCACCGCATCCAGCCTGACAGCTGAGACGCCAAAGTTTAACAGATCAGTAAACTGAAAACGCCTTTGGGCAAGAACATCCAACAAACTCAACCACGCARCAGCTTAAATATGGGTGAGTTGGTGCTTACAGAAGGCACGCTTGCAGGAGGGGAAGCAGTCTGTTTTGCTCATGACATCCCTCTTCATCCATCATCTGCATAGGAATAATTTTCTTGGGGCTCTTCTTAGGAGAAAGAAAAGTAGTACCCAGTATGTAGGAATGCCAAGATGAAACTGCAGAAGCCCATGAGGTCAGAACGCCAGCGTACAGCGTTCCGTTAGAAAGCACTACATTAATTTATAGAAAGAGTTATTCAAAAAACCTATTAAACTGGAATCGAGCTTTGCAACACTTGTTTAATAAATAATTTTCACCCAATGTAAAATACAGAACAGCATCAAATTACACATCTGAATTAAATGGGAAGGGTTTCACAGATAAGGTTTTGCACATTTCTTGGAGAGTTACATTTCACTTGAAAGCAATGTTTTGTAACCAAACAGAAAAAAGAAAGTAAGTACTCCCTGTAAAATGAAGAGGTTTATAAGATATGAGCTTGACAATGAGCGAAAGTATTATGAATGAGATGGAGCCTGGAAAGAACTTCATACACTAACCACACAAATATTAATCAGCCAGCCTTGACTCTGATATTAATGATTTTAGACCTCATACATTGTCTGGGATTTATAGAGGTTTTGAGTTTACAGTACAATAGGGTATTTGTAGGACTTGCGCTCAAGAGTGGCATTTGATTGATTGCACATACTCAGGGACAGAGAATCGTTTAAATGCAAAACATATTGCTTTAACATGGGAACAAAGAAGTGAAAAATACTTCCTAATTAAAACTTAACATCTTTGATCCCAATCTCAGTCATGGTGGGGCAAATGAAGAGCAGCATCTAAGAGCAATTCAGGAATTTCTCAACACCCCTCTACATCTTACAATTCAGTAAAACAGAAAGGATTTGCCAGGGRTGTTTTGTTTCCATGAAGAAAAAGTTTTGATGTTGCCAAAACATCCCTAACTCTGGGGGTGTTTTTGGAATTAAACTGCTTAAGGAGAACATTCACCTAAGAAGTCCATATGGCAGGCAAGGAGAGCAGGATTAATAGCATGGTAAATCCTTCTCATTAGCATACTTCAGTACATGYCTTTGAAATTTCCCTTTTACTTTCYTCATTTTCAGTTGCTCATTTTTAATTCTATCTTTTTTCCTTACAGTCAAGTCCATACAGACTATGCTGGCTCTGTCTAGGGACAGAGCATGATACTACTTTACAAGTCAGGGTGTAGAGCATGTCATGACACTCACTAMTGGAAGTTCAAAATCATTCACATTCAGAAGCATCATAATTCACTGCTAAAGAGACTCTCTTAGAAACCTCTGTCCCCATCCCTTCAGGGAAGTTTGCAACCTGGTATTTCCAGATCAGACTTCATTATCCAGGTGATCATTTCCATTTATGGAAATGGCCTTGAGGCCTTTGGTATTCTCAGTCAGGATGGTGTCATGTCCATCAATTACTYGGTTTTGTTCACTTTCCCAATTTTTTTCCATCATCTCTTTCAGCCTTCAGAAAAAGCTCAAACTTTACATGAGTACGTATTGGCCAAAGAAGCCTCTTGCTGTTCTCCCCCACTACCATGTTTTAATTACGGGAAGCAATCTGTACAAATTGCAGGAGCCTTAAGAGAGTTACTGTTTTCACTCTATGTCTTGCATATTATTATATTTATTAACAGAGGGGCTAAAGACCCGTTTGGAGCCTCTTTGGGCTATAAGCACTGCAAACAAAACCTAGTATTTTGTTCTTCCTGAAAAGCTTACATTTCAGTCAGAATCCAATTGTTATACATAAGGAATAAGAGCAAGGACCTGAGGAAGGGCATAAGAAACTGGGACTGTAACACAGTTCAGAAATCATTCTTTAATTGAATCACTTAAGTTTTAATCTKTGTTTATGGGTTTCTGTTTTTGTTTTTAGAGGTTGGCCATCATTCCTAAGAYACTCTTTTGGAGGCACTGTAGAAAATATAGGTCTTGCTAAAAGACTAAAAGGAGAATTAGATCAACATGAGGCAGATTTAGAGAGGGCCGTAAGGGCTTCCAGTGATGTGTGCAATAACACAGACTCTCCGGCTGCTCCACTGCTGCCCCCACCTCYGCAAGGCCCAGTACAGTCCTAGCTTTGCACACATACATCACTAATATCCCTCCCTCTCCCCCACCCCAAGCATCCCAGTCCAAGTATAGTACCAAAATAGAAAGAAAATTATGAGCAGAAAACAGGCACAGCAATCTTGAGACTACCGAATTTGTAGTAACAATTAGCTATATTATGTATTCTCCAACTAAATACTATTCCTGTGTTTCTTAAAGCAATTCAAATAGACTACTGTACTTCATCAAATCATTTTTGGACATCTCACAAGCCTTCAAGGGAATCATACTTCTCCAGAGTGAAGCAAACAAGACCTTTTGTTCACAGGTTTCAGTAGAAAGATGTTTTTCAAAAACCTGTTGCTTCTTCCCATGTTTTTTTCTACGTGAAATTTTAAATTTGTTTAGAGACGAGAAAAATTTTTGTTTTTCTCTCTGATGTCACCCTTTTTTGTTGTTGTTAATAGCAGAAAGTGGCCTCTAATACTCTATTAAACAAGGATTTACATCTGCCAGACTGCAGGGAAAGCAGGCTGAGGCATCAAAAATATTGCCGTTAGTAAGTTTAATCCTTCTGATGCAATCAGTCTGCAATGTGATCTGATTAAATTTAAAGATTCAAGCCTGAAGTCCAGCATTCCAGCTCAACAGGGACAGACAGACAAACAGTATGAAAGAGAAGTCTGCTGTGAGCTTAAATAAACCCTGGACTTCTCAGTTCAGGTTAAGATTTCTGAAGAATGCAAGCCAGGTGGATTGATTTAACAAAGCATTAAAAAACCATCTGRGAAAGAAAAACATGCACATCAAAAAAATAATAGTGAGGCAATCTTCTCAGTGTAAAATAATTAGTGGAATGTGTGACACACAAGACAGATAGGTTTCTGCACATATACTCACACTGCCACCATCAGCCTCACTTCTCCATTTATTTAGGTGAACCTGTAACTGGCAAACTGGCAGATACTCATGAACCACAGCGCAGGTGCTGAGACTTTGATACTGCTGCAAAATAGACTATGTGTTTGTATGCATTTGTGCAATGGACACTTGCTGTGCAATATTATCTTGTCTCTGCAGATAAATTAGTTGTATCATGCTCCTGCCAGCTTGATTTGTTTAGTCTTTATGGTGTACAGAGTGCATGGAGTTCCTTGTGATTGAATCTCACATAAAAGGTAAAGCTGAGAGTTTATTCGACAGTATGCTATACATCCACCAAGGCAGCAAGAGCATTTGCTGACTTGATGTTGGAAAGAAGACTATCAAATATACTGGGGAACATCTTGAAATGTCACTCACTTGACGTAGCATTAAGAGTCCTGCATCTTGATGATTTTCCTAATCCATGAAATTGCCTGGATATTTGATCTCAGACAGAACCAGTGAGAAGCTCACCCACCAGTCCTAGCACAAGGACACCGCGGGCTTTACGTTCTCCAAGAAAAACAAAGCTCAAAATTGAAGAGATAAATATTCTTTAAGAGAAGATCACAAACCATTTCTTCCCTTTCACAAGAAGGGAGAAGAAAAATATTGAAAATGTGTTTAATGTGCTGGAAGATGGTTATGCTGCTGACACACTGCTTGGAGATGCTTGGGGTCTCTGCTGTAAGCAGGTGCAAGGACCTCACAATACAACACAAAGCGTGCAAGTCTGCGAACACCTTTGGAGAGGGGCATCCGTCCCTCTCGTAAACAGGCTGGAATGAACAGAAACTGTGGGCAGCTATGAAAGGGATTTTAAGTAACATACTGTATTACTTTATACTCTGAGACTACAACTTGGTGTAAAATTCTTACAAACATATTCTTTCTAGTTGCTAAAGTGTGAGCGAAGATCCACCTCCAGTTCCGTATTTTTGGTGAGCTGAGGGTCAGGTATAAATACGGTTTCTTCCAAAGACCCAGGTGCAAACACATGGGCCCCAGGAATGGGAGGATTTGAAAGAACCACCACGGGTGTCCCTAGAACTCTGTTCCTCAGCCTCTGCTAACTTGGATCAAAGGAGGACAGTATTCAAAAGCAATGAAGTGCAGCTATAATGGATCTATGTGTTAAGAGGATAAACAGCCTCTTGTTAGGTACACAAGAAGATTTTAATCCCACAGTGCTACAAGGCGCTACTGAAGTATCCCCATATTACAGCTGACAGAAACCTGCACACACCAGCAGGTTTCACAGCAGCACAAAATACATGTAGCCTGGTRTACAATAGCTTATAATTGATTTCCATCAAAAACCATACTGAAAAAGTAATCTCTTTTATATCTGGTATATACACAGCACATATAATTTTAGATATCTCCACAGCTAACAAAGACCTGAGACTCATACCCAGGCTGAGGTCCAAGATCTTTCTTACATATGGGCTATAGTTCTTCCTTGTTGAGTAGAAAATAGACTTTCCTTAGCACATGCAGATAAAATTTCTCAAACAGTTTTTGTTTTCAGTCAGGCTTGTAGCTCTTTTGATTCTGTAGTCAAGTTTTGCACTAATCAGTTTAATGGCCACTACTCTCCTGCCTTCCTGTAATTCCTCACGTAGCACATGTAAGTCTATATTTATATAGGTATACAGAATCATACAAAATAGAAATGGAAGCGACTCTGGAAGCCATCTGGTCTGTGCCCCTGCTCAAAGCAAGATGAGCTACACCTAATTAGCTCCTGACAAACGCTTGCCTACTCTATTGAAACCGTGATTCGACAAACTCCCTTGGATATTTATTGTGATGCTTAGCTATTCTTATTATTAGAAAGTTTTTTCTAATATTTAGCCTGTTCCAGAAATTTTAATTAAAAGGTCCCTTAGAGGAAGACTGGATGATTGTGCATGGTTATACATGAGGAAAAAACACTTACAGAAACACATGAGACACTGAATTTAAGGTTCATAAAATATTTGTAGATTGCATAGGTGGATTTTAAAACTTTCTGATTCAAAGCAATTTAAATGGAACCAGCTATTTATGCACCCTCCTTATTATACACTTTAAAGGAGATCTTGATCACAGTAATTTCTTCCCCAATGCAWGTTTTCAAAGCTCTAAATTCTTTGAAGAAAATAATTGTTAGCATTTTTGGATGATAAACATCCCAGAGTGATGATGATAAATTACAGTGTTGCCCAATGATGCAGAAAAGCAGAAAAATGCAAACTGCTAACCTCTGATTCATGAATATCCACTCTGTATTATGGAGTCCAGGGGTTCACAGCTTTAATAGTGGGTCACTACGTATTAAAAGTGTGTGAAGAAACCACTAAGGGTGTCTACCATTTGGCAATTTACTGGATAAACTAACATTTAATGCCTTTTGTCTCCAGTATGAGTAYAAAACTGTACAGAATTTCTTGCCTTTTTAAGGTGACATAAGCATTTGTTATAGTTCACAATCGAACAAGATGTGGATTGTTCACATTTAGTTTTGCTCACTCACACAGCAATTTTCCTCGCTTCTTAATATAAACACTTCTACAAACCTTGTCTTTATAAAGAAAAAAATATTTGTTCGAAATATTAAAAGAAATTTGGGAGGGGGGTTAATAACAAAACTTACTTAAGAAATTATTTAAACTGCAAGACTTTACTTATCCTCAGACATTCCCACTGAAGTCCAGCCAATGTACGTTAACTCAAAAGCTGAGCAATCTGCTTTGTTGCAGCACTGCAGTAAATTGTGTTACCTTCCTTTCTCACTCCTGAGCTTCCCAAGGCTTGGGAATTTTCTAATTTCTTCTTCTCTCTCCCTATCATCTCTCTGCTTAATATTCAAGCAAGCAACAAGAAAGAGTAGGAAAGGTAAGGTCAATACAGCAAATTGGAAAGAAGTAAAATGCTTTCATATGCCATCACTTGGTTGTTAGAGTAATCTTAATCAGCCCAAACAGCTTCTCTGAGCCATATAATATGATTTTACAAAGTGCTAACCCATAGCCGTATTTGACTTTCTTTTGATTCAAAATGTAAAGAATAGCCTTTATCTAATGTTCGGGCATATAATCTAACTACACGGGCGTTTGCATTTGCATTACGAGGCAGTGAAACATGGCTGGAGAGCCATCTTGGACGTTATCTATGTTATTACTCAAGTGGAGAGTATAATCATAAATCCTTCCCTCCTTTTTTTTCAGAAGTACTCTTAAAATCTGGTTTTAGGCTTCACTGTCTCCATTACATTTGAACTTTAGTAAAAAGAATGTGACACAAATACATAGAGAGAAAGCACAGACAAAAGGTGTATTTTTATAATGTTGTTCTGTTTAACTGTTGCTATAATTAGCTACAACTCATTAGGCAATAAACAGGCAAACAAAGARATTATGAATGGAATGGCAGTATTTTCTCCCTAAAACAAACAAAAAACTTAACCAGATGCCGCTTTCCTATGGCGTTCCTTGCATAAATACAGCCAGCAGCTGAGAAAAGATATTTTTGTGATTGAAAACTTTTGTCTAGAAAAGAAGGGACATAAACATCATCCTGTGCAATTTCAATAAAAAGTATTTACAGCGACTGCACACTCGGGATTTTTCTGTTCTCAAGGATAAAATAACAATACAGCAATGCTCTGCAGATGACTAGTTTTCCTCTTTTATTAGTTCTTATAATTGTCTCTTAATTTGTGTCCTTCATAATAAGCACTCACCTTCACCGTTTGTCCAGCTTCAGGGCCATCCTGTAGGCAGAAMGAGAAGTCTCAAGTTAGAGGAACTAACAAGGATCCCATGGCGATTCAAAAATATCACTCATTAATAATTTACATCCAATTTCATTGTATGTTAATTTAGCATAGTCTCCTGTGGACCACTCAACACAGAGCTTGTGGACTAGGTGTCTTTTCATATCAGGCCACGGCAGAGTGAGAAACTGTATCTTAGAAGTAAAATACAGAAATCATGGTTGTTATTTTTCATGCTTTCAGATCGTGTTTTTAAATAGCTCACAATAGGTTTCTGATCTTTGCGAATATAAAATCAGAGATGTAAGTGATGCTTTAATGAAAGCATGCTTACTTAAAGTCTTATTCCAATAAAATGGGCTTAGTCTCCTGATCCGTTTTAAACRGTTCTTTTTTGGTATAAAGGCAGCAAGTACAAATGACTGAAAGGTCAGACTGGGTAACATATTTACATGGTTATGTCTCTCTGGTTACATTTGAATAGATGTGAGGAGGAGTTATCTCGTTGCCTTGAAACCAGTAGGTTACCTGCTGAATGTGAAGATGTGGTTGCCTTCTCTGGAAGGTCARCCCTGCAGACATTTCCTCGGCGGTGTAGTATGTACTGAAATACTCACAGATAAACACTGCACTTGGGAATGTTTCCAGGCTTAGCCCAAAGTTTTGCAGTTATTCATGAGCCAAACTTTTTCGCTGTTTCGCCTGTTAACTTCCTCCAATGGCAAATTTGGCAGACTGCTTTGCACTGTGTAAAGCATTTATTGCCCCTTAAAATGTGAATGTCCTTTTGTCATTGGGTATGGGAAGAAGGTTGGAAGCTTGATAAAATAAACCATTGACTGATTGACAAACCTGAATGGAAAAGGTGAGTGAGGTGCCACAGAAGTGCTTCTCCACCACATCGCCAACCCTTTGCGCCGTTTGAAATAAATCAGCCACTTCCTCAGGATGCAAATCACGGAAACGCTCCACTGGCCGCAGAGGGCAAACAAGGACATCTGAAGTTGGTACTGTTAAGGCATAAATGCAAACTGGAGTGGCCAGAAGACTAAATGCCCCACTCCCCACCTGTAGCCTCCTTCAGGTCACCTTTTAACTGCCTCTGAACTCTTCTTCCTCTGAGGATTACAGTAAGAACAACTAAAACATGAAGCTGAACACAATGTTCATAACCCTTCCCAGTTTCCTCAGACCCCTTAGTCATGGGTCAAATGACTAATGAGGTCATATAATGTTATTACTGAGACATCTTAAGGAGAATATTCTAAATTTTCACAGAGTCATCATTTTGAACTACACAGAGAGGTGCTAGGATCTTAGATCCCAGAAAATCAGAGAAGGCCAAAGGATTTTAAAGTGGTTTCAAGCRTGTGATCTGTGACAGCAAGTTTTCAATGCTTTTTCATATACTTGGTACATATTTTTKAAAATCTTGATCCTATGCCTCTAACTTTAGGTAATTAAATTTAAATATCCARCACTTTGCTGGTAATACCAGGTCATTTATTCCTACCTTACAATAATTACCATTCGCTGGGAGTGCTCACCTGTTATAAACACAYGTCTTTAGCAACACAGTTAGGTAATGAAGACTCTTCCCTTCTAAACTCTGTGTTCCCTACACTACAGATATACTCCGATTCTATTCTGCCTTGTGATAACAGCGCTTCATGAGTCAGTGAAATGAAGCTATAAAGTAAACAAAGGAAGGACACGGACACTATTCACCGTCACCCRGCCCACTGTGTTCACAGACATAAATAATTGCTATGATTCCTCAAGTGAAAGCCAATTTTGTATCACGGCTAATAAGGTCCCGAATTCTTAGTAAARCCTCAGTTGTGTAAATCCAACAAGCAAGCGCTTGGGACTTGACTCTCATCTCAATTCCCTGCAGATGGGATATTTTTTTCCCCCGACTTGCAGGATCAYGTTTGCAGAATAAAGACCTTAAATATCACCTCTAACACCACTTGAACTTTCAGAACTGAAGGCTATGAAAATTAACAGCTTGTTATTTTTTCAGTCTTAAAATGAGTGCTCAAGGACTATTTGAAGAAAATTAAGCTCCATGCCATTGTATTACAGTAGTATTTATTTTTACAACATCTTGAAGCCTGCAGGTATTCAAAAAACAGTATCTATACACTATAAATGTACCTAGGAAATGCTCTGTAGTTAACAGATTTACACAAAGGTTACACCAACCTGATTTCCAAGAACCCCGTAAGATATTTGAAATAAAGCCTAATATGTGCAAAAGATGATTTATTCCCATAAACAAAGAAAGAATACATTCATGTTCCCGGAGTTTATCATAGGAATCACACTTATATTTCTGACTGGAGGAAAAAAGCAGACATTTTCTGGAAGTAAAGACGTAAAGGTGAGTTTTTGATCATTTTTCAAGGTCCAGAGGAGGACAGACAATATTGTAATGGATATCTGCTTAACCGGGAGCAGATTGTTCCAAAGAGCTTCACAGCCAGCAGCTCTCTCTGCTTACAACAGAACAGGAGAAGTCTGGCTCCAGCTTTGGTGTTAAGTTGCTTTAAAAACTCTGGCCTTTATTTGTTTAGTGCAGCATTATCTATGCCTTCACTGCTCTCTTTTTCCCTTGTTGTAGCTCACAGCATTAAAAAATTTTCGGAAAGAAGAATTGCGTATTAGTATTTGTTTAGTAAACAGGTAGTTGGAAATAAACTGATCTTGGACTGGGAGAAAATGAGTTTTGTGGGTTTTCAGTTGTAAGAGGCTGTGCCTCTCGGCAGCTACTGGGCTTAACAGAACTCCTGCAATGTCTTTGTGTGCAAAGCACCTCCATAAAGGAGGCTGTCGGCTGCATCGGGGGCCCACGGGAAAAGCTCAAAACTTGCTCGGCAGACCTGATTTCCATGCTAGGGATAAAGGAATAGAAAAACTAATTAATTTTACTCATAAAAAAGAAATTCGTGTCAACAGTAAAACAGGAAAAAGGACATTTGTTTAATCTGAGTTCATTTTTCAAAAGGAGAGAAGAGAAGCTTTTACCCTTAGGGCACCTGATACTTAAGTAGATAATTATCCTTCTTCTGCAGCACTGCTTTATTATCATGGGTCAACGAACCGTTTATAAATGAAGAATTTCCCCTCACTTACCTCTAGCAAAACTGCTGCTTACATTAGGGCAAGTTTCCTTTCCTCACCTAGAGCTCTTTCCCCAGCAGTTTCTCCCTCTCTGCAAGTCGCATGCTGCTCACCAACAGGCTCAGGGCCACAGCCACAAGCATGAATTTTTTGCATAAATCCAAGTTTCTACAACCTTGCATTAGCGCTGCACCACTTGCCATGGTGACGCACTGTGAAAAACACGGGCTAAGCGGTGCTTGCGATAGCTTTTGCTCCCCTAGTGCAAAGCAGGGGAGAGCGGGTGACGCAAGGGCTCTTTGTGCCCGAGTCAGGACATCTGTTTTCTCTTCTTAATTCTGCCACTAAGCTGCTTTTTCATTTGAGTAAGTTGTCTCTACCTCTCTCTCTCCCCCCTCTTCCACACTGTATCTGTCTTATCTGTTTGGGTAGCGTTTGCCAGTTGGTACAATGGATTTTTTCTCATTCTGCCGCGAGGCCCTTGGTTTATGCAGGGCTCCCACGCACTTCTGCAATCCCAAACRACGCGCCCATAAACCACATCGCTCCCTGAAAAGAGCTGTCACTTCCTTGTTATGTTACCAAGGCTCATTTACAACTCAAACTAGATTTTAACCATATTTCTGTCTTCGAACATGATAAATAATTCAAAGGCATAATCACACACTGGAGCATCTTTACTGAACTTTCCATCATTTCAAAATAATTCTACAAAGAATAATGATAGAAATTCTGAATCAGAGCTAAATTAACATGAGAATGTAATTAGGACAATATTCAAGTTATATTTAACTATGAATATATAAAAAGGCAAATATTAGAATGAAATCATGGATTTGAGGTCATTAGGAAAACAACCACCCACTGCAACTTTAAACTGGAGCTGGATAGTTTTAACACTATATCCTGTTCAGATTTTAATGCCCGATCCATCTCAAAATATCTCCCAAGTTTAAAATTAGATAACTGCCCATTACTTGCTGCAATTATCCCCTGAGAACACTGCTATGACTGTTGTGCTTCAGGTGACCGTGTGTTAACGATGCCCGYGAACGTGATGCAGTACGTAGGTCTAAGCGCAGTAACTCCCTAAACAGAAGCATCTCCTGCCATCCGAGACTCCCACGGGCGCGCAGAAGGGCAGGAGGCTCCCGTACGCCCCGTGCCGTGTCTGCCAGGCGGGTGCGATGCCTCGGTCATCTCGGGGCACCTGAAAGGGCAGTAGGTGCCTATGCCTGGACAACGGCCCCCTCAGCCCTACGGAGCGGCTCGGCAGGACGGACGGGCGCACGAGCACGCAGCGCAGCCACCACCTAAGGGCAGCGCTCTGCCAGGGAACATTTGAACTCTTTTGTGTTTCCTTTCACTTACCACCAAAATTAGTAATTTCATGATTTCTTCATTCATTCTAAACTGCTGCTGGTGGTGTTTTTGAGCTTTGATGTGCAGAGCAGGTGCATTTCCTTCAAACTCTCTGAGTCAGTCCACATCATTAAAATATATGCAATTAAATAAGTTGACTGTTCCATTCTAAGAAGTAAAAAACCTTTATACCTTATTATAATTTGTGATTGTATGTTCCTCTCTGTATGCATCTTGCAGGAGTCTCTCAGGRAGCCTTACCTTTTTTTCTAATCCACAACTCAATGTGCACACCCTCGCACACGCTAAAGCACCGTTACTGTTTTATTAAACAATTAGGAATGTCAATATTCTTCAAAGACTGCCAGTAGATACTAGGCTATTAACTCCAGCTATATGAGTGGAACTACATAACCRTAAAGTAGCAGTGATGCAAAAGCAGATCAGACCTTGGTATTGTCAAGCCACTAACCTCAAACTAAATTAAAAACTAAGAATGACCTGTGATTTTAGCAAGATCACTTGTCCTTATATGTTGGTCATTATTACCCAGTCCCTGCATGACCTTGGACAGGTTGTTGTTTAATCTACCAAAGCTTATGTGCCCCTCCTTAATTCTAGTTGACAACCTCTGCCTTTTTGCATGGCTTAACGAGTTTGAAYGCAACAGCTGAGCCAGGATGCCAAAATGTGTGTGCCTGCTCTTGGCCCTTGAACAACTCAAGGTTGCAGACATTTCTCTAAAGCTCTTTCATTCTTTCCATGAATTTCCTAGACCCTGGTAACTAGTGCCTTGAGACTGGCGTTCACCGGACTTAACTGCCACAGGCTCTGGAGAGGGCACCTAGATACTGGCAAATCTATGTTCAGTTTTGCCAAATGCAAGTACAATTTCCCCATGCACATCTACTTATCTGATGCTATACTCACGCTGCAGATGACGGGCGACCAYGGAAAACTGAGCATTTGTTAACCCCTTAATTGCTTTCAGCTGATCATACCAAGGTTACAGTATGACTGTGCATCTCAAATTCTACAAGAAATGCAGCCCACATGGCCAGCAGCTGCATGCTGACCACTTCAAACACAATTTTCCTTTCACTAACACACAGAGCCAGAGGCTGAAATTCAAAGGCACAGTAGTGATTTTTATTTGCTTTATCTGAATTTCAACTTTGAAGGCCAGATTATTATAATTCTGTATTTAAGGTCTGATCCAGGCTACACATGCCATCAATAGGATTTTCATTAACTGCATGAAGTGCCCACCACAAATTTGCACAGGCACAGCAAAAATTTTACATATCTACTATAGCTTTCTAAAATTTTGAYATGAAAATGCAGTTTAGTAAGACTGAAAAATTTGCCTAATAATTTTAAGGTTGGGATATGCATAAAAAATGACTACTCCATGAACAGTCTGGAAAAGAAGTGAAGAAGAGAGGAGACGAGATGATCCTATACCATAGCATCTATGGAGATTTTATATTGCTTCATGTATTTCACAGGGTTTTTTTTAACAAAGTACAGCCCCAGACTTTCCCTGATGGCTGAATACACACTGCTCGTTTGCAAAGGCAACTCTGAGCACAACCTCCTGCTGCAGAGATGAGGGCTTTGCTCATTTTAGGACTGGCACATGACTTTATCCATATAGACTGCAGAACCATGGACACGGCCACCATCTCTTTCTAAGGGGAGGACTATTTGAGAAATGTGTGGAAATGGCATTCCACGAGTGCAAGACTGCTCAGAAGCCAGTTTGACCCTCACCAAGGCAAGAAGACAGAGGGCACCATGTAGCGGCTGCTGGGACCTCAGTGGCCAGAAATACCAGCTGGAGAGGACTGCATTACATCAGCCTACCTCATGTCTCTCTAAGAAACAAAAGACCACTCACGCACGTCCATCAGCTAGCGGATGGAAATGTAGAAATAATATGCTATGGGGAGCTGGGCAAAAGATTATTCTTTTCTTAGACTGTTTTACAGGAATTTGCATCAAGTGCACAGCAAATCAGTTAGATGAGGCTTCAGGTATTGAAACTCACCACAATGTGGTCCCCAGATTGAACTGGGGAGTCTAGGTGGGGGTATTCAATTCCTCTAAACATAAGTTTTCTTTGTTCCAAAACTCTAATTGCTACCAGAAAGAAGTCCCAAACCTCAGGAAAAACAGCAGAATGCATGACTAATAAAATTAATATCTTTGAAAAACAACTGCTAGTCATTTATCTTTTTTCTGTCCTTGAACAGTTCCCCTCATTTGAAGGGCACAGGAGCAATTTCTCTATGTGAGCAATTATGGATCTGCAGATGCTGCATACAGGATGAGTTACAGAGGAAGTGAAGACAACCAAAATAGCACACATATGTACACATATACCCATGCACATGGAAGAGCTGTATTAAAGAGGAAGAAAAAGCGCCTTTAAAAATGCACAAATGCACATTCTGCTACAGAAGGACAACAAAAGGTCAAGGCATCACTTCAGACCTCACTTAACCCACTAAATCAGGATGTATGCAAGCCTTAAGTGATGTACAGAGCTCAGGTCTCCCCACAGGATGAATCTGATTCAATAAGACAGAGTGACTCAATTTTGAAAGAAATCTGTGGAGACTATTTAGATTAAGAGCGAAGATCTCAGTAATAACAGGAAAAAGTGGAGTTAACAGTCTGTAGTGGGTTTTCTGTGTAGAACTGGATTTAAATGTATTTCAGAAATCTGTTCTGGTACCATTTAGGAAATACTATATCACAAAACTTGCTACTTTGGGAGAAAACATAGCTATGAACTATAAAGATGATTAAGAATCAATGGAAATACAGTAAAACTACAAAAAAAAAAAAAATTAAGAATTGCTTCAGAGTATTAAAGCCACACACAATGTATTTTTCTGATCTCGCTCTGTCACTTTGCAGCATTAATAAGAAAAAGTCATTAAGATAAGACAAATTATCTAAACACTGTTGATCTTGATAAGGCAGCTCAGTACACGTTTACATGAATACAGAAGACCAGCTTTAAGCAGTAAAACTGAGAATTAGTGGTTCCAGAGGAACCAAAGGCAATCAGTGTAAATCTCTGACAGAGATCTCTGTGCACTGTGATAAGAGCACTGTTTTAAGACCACACTGCAGCTTTTACACCTTTTTTTTTTCAAACTCTACTGATCTTCTCACTCCAGCTGAAGCTACTTAAAATAACTCTTCATGCCAATGAGAGGTGCCGCAGTTCCAAGAAATGGACAATAAATATTTTACTTTTTCTTTGGAAAAGAAGTCAATGCATCTAATTTAAATACATATGGCTTTTAGTCTAAATGATGCTAGACGGCATATCAAAGTATAAAGTACTGTTACTCAAAGCAGTGTCCATGAGACAGAGCCCCACAGCAGGGAAATGTGAGAGTCAGAACTGCTAACTTTTCATTTTAAGCAAGTCTTTCCTATATTTGATATTCCCAGTAAATGGCTTCAGGGTATGTCAGCTAGGTCATTAAAAGCTCAGTTCCTCATAGCAAGTGGTATTTTAGCGCAGGATTAATCCTTTTCTGTTGGCTGCTGACTCCAGGGGCAGCCTTGGGCAGCGGCAGGTGCCTAGGTGGATCGACTCTGAGAGAAGCCCTGGGGTAGTCTGCAGCTAGTCTCATCCAGAGGAAATTTACTGCAGATCTAAACTTACATTTGTACCAGGAATCATAACCATGTTGTAGAATCATATTAAGCTTTTGATCCTAGAAGGCCCAAAACAACAGCCAGTGGTCWGGATGGAAATTTAGAAGTCCCGGTATGAAGCCACAGCATCTACGGTTGCTATGAACACCGCTACACTATGAAAATGCTCTGAATAAATTGTTAATGATATGCTCTTGTACAACAACTCATTTCAACTAAGGACTACACCTACATTAATCTGGCTATGTATCCTATTTCTGAACAGATCACAAAAAATACTCTCAGCTACATGAAGCTATCCATGCACAAACATCAATTATAAATCTACAGCACCACAGAAAAACAGCATGGGTTAAAGCCAAGAGCAGAAGCCAAACAATACTTGCAGTGCAATAATCAGGAGAGAGGGTTTTTTGGCCTACACATTGGAGCGATGACATTTGCCATAGAAACTAATATGTTCATGCAAAGCAGCTCAGACCTCTATTTAAAGGTCTTGTCCAAATGACCTATATCACAGGAAACTGCTTTGAATTCAATTTATCAAACTTAACCCTGCTGGAACTGGAACATGTCATTGCAAAAGACTCATTTCAAACAGAGAGACTAAGCTCATGATCCAACCTTTCCACCTGAGTATAAGCAGCAACTTGTGAGAAAAATCTTCAGAATTGAGTTTTAATTACAGCTGGGGAATCATCTTATTCAGAAAATAATACGATCATTATGAAGTTATATTCTAGCTCATGATTCAGCAACTGTAATGAGGGAACAATTAATTACTAAATATTAGTCATGACAAATGTACTGTTCTGCAATTTATTGGAAGCCATATTCTGGGCATTAAGTTTACTGGAAACAAGCTTTAGCTTAGTAGAAAGACACCACATAATGTGTTGGGAAATAAGTCTGTAAAAATTATAAGCATTATTGATATTACTGTCTATGGTACTTGAAAGTATACTCTTTTTCTGTGCTTGGCAYCTATGGTGGGAGACAATACAACAAATGGATGAACATTTGATAATTCTGCCTGGGATTTATGTTGTCTACCTTTGCAGGAAAATTGGTTTGAACTATAAAGGAAAACAGCAGATTTTAAATTGTTAGATGGCCGGTGCTTTATGGTAGTGCATCCTGCACTAAGTCTACACTGGACAGCTTACAGCAAGATGTTCTTCTGGCAGAATGTGCCAGACCAAAAGTACCTTCATTTCCTAACAAGTGAAGCCTCGGCTGGAGGAACACAGTACAAGCTCAATTATCAGAGTATCACAGGGGACACTGAGTAAGTTTGGATAATCAAGGTTTCAGGTAATGAAGGTAATTTGGAATGTAATTGATAGATAATGAGGAACATGAATAACAGGGAGTTTTGGAAAACTGAATTTGGATAATCCAGACTGTCTTGTAGTAYGTGTATTCCTTCAGGAGTATTACAGTGTAGGGTGAGTTTTTCAGAGTTTTTAAATGAAACAAGTCAACTGATTCCCACTGATTTCTCAAGAGTGCCTTTCTACTTAGATCTCTTAAAGTATTCAGAAAACCACTCCAATTAGAGTCAGTGGAGAGCTGAGTTTGCCTTCCTAAGCTGGAAGCTCTCATGGCATAGTTCTCATGCTTAGTTACTGATATGGCTTTTAGCTATCCTGTTCCAGGGATTCCATGAGAGTCAAGCGTGCCTGAATTATGAAGGAGAGAAACTAACCTTCCTGCARAAAAGAAATGCTCTCTATACCCCTTGCAGGCATGGCTTAGCCTTCCTTAAATCCTCGAGGGACAGCCTGAAAAATGAGAGAACTTTCTGCTTCATGAAAGAGCTGTTCAGTACACTTTCATGGCAGAAAGGCAAATCACATAACCTTCGCCCTGCAAGATCACATGTTCACCTTTTCCGCGGCACCTAAAAAGATCTCTGCCAGTGCATTTCCATGAGTTCCTTTGAGTGCTGAAAACTGAAAAGTCCATGATAAAGAACCCCACTGCGTATTTTTACTGCGTTGGCTAATACACAGCTGAAGTGAATGCAGGAAGAAATGACTTAGCAACTAAGAAGGATTATTCTTTTTGCGAATGTTGGTACTACATTCCTGTTTAGTAGGACCTACTAAAACAGCGTTAGTTGCATCACGTCATTCACCATTACCAAACTGCAGCAAGTGCGTACTTGTTCATGACAGAAGGTGGCCCTTAGAAACCGGCTGGAGGACACTGAAATGGGCATTAAGCGAACGGCAACTGGGCGCTAATGGAGATAATTTGAAATGAAGAGGAAAACAGCAATATCCTATTCTGCAGTTTAGGTACCCAGGGATTAKGAGAACTACTGCAACAAACTAGTGAATCAGCTCTCCCTCAGCTGCAGCATGGAGAAAGGCAGGGTGGAAATAAGAAAGGCTCTGCATAGTGTTTAAGCAGAGACCCAGAGGCAGTGCAACATGAAAAGAAATTATTTTAAGCCACTATTCCTTAGCTACTTAATTTCAACAATTTATTTCATACCTACTTTAACACAAAAAGCTTGATATCTACAAGAATTTTCACAGAAAGTGCATGTGTCAGAGCAAAAGGCTCCCAAAGATATATTTTCACTCATGTGCCTGGGGAGTCAATTCTGGATAAGTCATACTTAAGGGCTGATGAAATGTAAAAGATGTGGAGTAAATCTTCARTGTGGAACTATCTGTATGAAGCCATCTTTTTAACACAGAATACAACTCAGGCCAAGATGGTAAAACASAGCTAAGGAAGCACCTGAGACAGCGAATGCTGTAAAGGAGGAAGGTATCAGAAAGAAGGTGGTCTCCTCCATTTTTTTACTTGCATAATAAGCCGTCTTGGACAAGGACAACAGGCCCTGAATCATGATTGCCTCTGTAGATGCTGTTCTAATACCATTATCGCCATTAATGCTCGYTGCTCCTAACTCTCCCCACTGTAGCTAGGCATTTCAGCATGCACGGTACATAAATTCATACACTCATCTAAGGCTYCTGCAATATTCAAGCACATGAGAATGAAGAAGATAAACTAGCAGTTTAACTCTGAATAACCTTATTTTGTGTGAGTGTCATCTGAAACCACTACTTTAATGTGATTATCTGTTTTTATTATTTCCTTTCTGTGGACTTGGAATAAAGACACAACTGAGACTCCCTCAGACACAGTCACTGGCATCATTATAGTCTTTCTACTGTCATCAACAGAGATCTGATCTGTAAATCAAGTTAGACTGTAAGGGCTACTGAAGAGCAAGTGCTCTTTATCATGTCATTACATACCATAGCTACCACTTCCTCTGGCTTATGGAGAAAAACAGACTGTTTTATTTCCTTTACATAACCAGAGGAGTTCTTAATGCACAGATTATTGACTTAATGGGGTTTTATCGTGTCCCCAGTGTACCAGGGGATTCCTTAATCCGGGACTTCCTTTCATGATCTATTTTCATAGCTCTTTTTATTGTCACAGTCTGTCATTATAATGATTTGCAAATCCAGAACTAGCCTATGCTCAGCTCCTTAACAGGTGCTCGATGAGGAGAGGAGAAGGCGGTGTTCCACCTCTCCATTTGCCCTCTTGCAGTCCATGAGCATTAAACCCCACCGTGCGCAGGGTGACAGACATCCTGCAGGACATAGCATGGCAGGGGGTTGAGTGGCACACTGCTGGCATTCTGCCCTTGGGGATATTTCCACACCGGCACATCATCTCCACAAAAGCAGCAGGATGGAGATCCTCCTCTGATGCTCTCTGCAAAGGCCAGCTTGCGTGCAGAGGTGCTGAGCATGGACACTTTCTCAAGATCAGAACAGCGCACTTGCATAGCCCTGCTTGTGTAGCTGCACAAYGGGAACAGGAGGCTCCAGGAACAAATGCCTGTCTCAGATTGTCTGCTGCACAGGATCAGGCCCCAGCAAAAGCCACTGATGTTTGACTCCTTTCTTGATACTACTGAAATTACCCAAAGATGCTCGTCTCCCTATTACAGTGTCACTGCTAGGGGAAAAAAAAAAATGTTCCAAATGGGTTGTATCATGTATCTACAGGGGGAGATCCTGAATTCCTTGAAATAGTGAGACCAACCTAAAATCAGCTGAACAAGGGAGGGGTAGGATTAGCTGCTTGCAGAGATAAAATCTCCCGTCCCCCACTCTGTGGCTTCTGCCCAGTAAAGAGACCTSAGCCTGCTTGTCTGCCTCTCACCAACTCTTCTTCCCTCCTTCTTCCCACTTTAGCAAGCACCAGTTGTGTAGTCTCAACTGGAGACGTTCATATGAACCTGAAGACCTGCATGGAACTCAACAAATTGCTGCACATTACRGGACAGGGTTCAAGGCTACCAGTTGCCCATAAATCCCACCTCCTCCTCATTAACAGATCGTACTCCTACCACTGCTGGAACCACACGGGGCATCTACAAGAGTGCTGTGTGCTTCAAATTAATCACAGGCCTGAAAGTCTCACCAAAGCAGGGTCTGAGCGGCTGTTAGAACTTCACAACACATCCACCTACCCCCAAAAACTGGGGCTGTGATCTCTGGTTTGGACCTATYAGTGCTGCCATAATACAAGCTGATCGTAACAATATGTTACTGTGATTGTTGCTAGCAGACTGTTCCATGGAGTGCAGAAAAAATAGTTTAATCTGACATGCTATCAATGTTTTTTTTTTTAAAAAAAGGTAAATTTCTATCAAAGACAAAAAGAAAATTCAACTGAAGAAAGACAACAGTGCTCCAATCTCATCCTTGGCGTGAGAGAGAAAATTAATGCTGAATATGGTCTCACAGACTTTGTTCCAGCAAACAAATTGATAGCTGTCTGCATTTTTCCTTAAATTACAAGCAGGCAGTATTTCTTTGGAGTCTGTGATCACCATCAAAGTAGTCTGGCTGAGAAAGGCGGATGGGTTTCTCTTTCCAAAGGTCACAAAATAGATATCCCATATCTAGGGGCTGAAAGAGCAGGAACATTTGGTACTCCTCCAAATGAAAGCATTTCCACTGTCATTTGTTCAGCTTCCTCTCATTAAGCTGCTGGATTTGGATCACCCAGTGACCTCCCCACATGTCAGTGAGGGCTGACTGTTATAAAACCTAGTCTTGCAAAAGTGATGTGCGTGCTGGTTCCTCTGGAAATTAAACACATGTTCACTACAGAGTTCCCTTGAATTTGCCTGTCTGCATTTCCCTTGCAACCTTGTGCTGATGTTTACCTCTGCTGTGAAAAACACTTGCGATTCATTTTTCCTGGGTTTTGCATGACTATCTCAGACTCCTCATCAGGCCATCAAAACCTGGTGGTGCAGTCATTCCTGGCTAAGCTTCACTGAAATGGAGTGCAAGACGCAAGAGATGCCTAAGCAGAGGCAAGCAAACTAACAGGAGTATGACTAAAAAAGGGCAGAAAACACTGTTTTTCAATGGTTTACAGGAACTTCAAAGTTTTCCTCAGTTATAAAATCGTTCTGACTCACTAGTCTGCCTAAGGATTGCTGTGTCTTTGAAGGTGAAAGCTTGAAGATCAGACTTTGGGTGATTAAAAAAAAAAAATGTTGGTTCCACTACAAAGTTGATTACAGAGGAGATAAAATGATGTCCAAGAATAAGACAGATCAAGCTGAGATATTTTTTCCATGCAACTAGCCRCCAAGAGATAAAAGTCCTTATATTTATGGTAGATTTCAGAAGAGAGAATTAAGCCCTTCTAAGCAGTTTTTCCTTCTGAAAGAAGAAGAAGAGCAACTAAAATTTCAATCTCATTACCACTTCCTTAGGACATTTTGTTAGACTGCATCATTACCAAATAAAAAATGTTTTAAAATAAGATTTTAAAAAACTTAAATGAATAGTGAACAATGCAAAAAATCCTTGTGATATGACACCGGACCCAAAGGCACTTCTACTACCCTTTCGTAAGCGCAGGGTAGGCAAAATTAACAATGGAGAAGAGAAACTAGAGAATTATAGRAGGAAAGTGAACTTATTCTGTAGCAAATCACACTCGGGATGTTCTCAAAAGAGGAACCAAAAAGCAATTTAACGTGGCTTCAATCTCTTCTGTTCCAGAAGCAGCTCATCAGTCTGCGTACAAAAACAGAGGCCTGGCTCATAAAACTTTCACACAAACTATGTTTAGAAAGCATAAAAAAGTTGTTTTTTTTTTCCTGGAAGAAAGTGATTTGTATGCAAATATACCCCAACATTTGTCACCAAACCTAAAGGATTTTGAAGTGAGAGAAGTTTTTGGAATATAAAGTTTATCACTGCTTTGATGAAATGAGGTGCCAGCTGCGAGGTTGCTGCTGTCTCCTTTAATACCAATTAAAAGCAAGGAAAGCACAGCTCCAGCCTGCGCTCACAGACGGAGAGCTGACACCACACATGCAGCACAACTCTGACACCTAAGCCTCCAGTGGCAGCAGCTAAGACACCTAGGGTCCTAAATTTAAAAGTAAAACACTAGACTTACTGGCAACCTCTATGACCTGAATTATTACAAAATGCATGAAACACTTCTTACTTAGAATAATTTAGTATCTTCCAGTGAGAGGAATAAGAAGCCAATGTTTGAATAAAATAAGCAGCAGCACTTTCTTTTGCTGAGAAAGAACAAACTTGTGTCTTTGTACATGATTAAACCTCCTTTCAGTTTGTTCAGAAGAGTGGCTTTGCCCTTGAGAATCTTTGACATTTCCACTTGAAGCTTCTAGTCAGCAATGACCAGGAAGAAAACGTCTAAAAGAAAAGCCACCAGCTAACCATGCCTCCTTCCCAAAGCCCTGAGGAAGGGATGAACTTGCCAGTATACTTTAAAGGTCAACAGGTTTGAACTCCAACAGGCCCGAGCTACTACAGCTGAAGCCATGCGGCCAGATACATAGTGCCTTCTCAGCAGCTCCATCTTTCACAACCTCAGACATGGAAACATTCAATAATTCTTCCCCTCTTTTTGATTACTCATTCTGTATTTATGTCTATAGTTACAGAAATCCTGAAATAACAACATTCTGCAAGGAAGAGCTTTCTCCTCCCGTCCAGTAATTTTGACCTCAACAAGTACAGGAGAATTCAAAAGACTTGGAAAATTCACACTTCCAGATGCTATCTCCAACTACTCTGCAATAGTCAATTGCCAATTGATTTCCTTTAAACATGTGTAAGCTATAGATATATATATGTGCACGTGCACAGAAACTCAAAAGTGTATTTTCTTGTTTGGCACTCTGATATCAAAATATCTGCAGTCTCAGAAGTGTACTCTAGGACAGCCTACAGGACAAAAGTAAACAAGTTTTAACAAAGCAGAGCAGACTTCACTGGAGTAGTGAGTATTAGAAATATAATTTGTTAATTATTTCCATGCCTTAACTCATATAGCATCACAACAAGCAGGCTTCAGAGGGTGAAGATCCTATGATTACCACAGATCTACCAAAAACCTCACCAGTAACAGAGGACTCTCACTTGGAGGCTTTGCCTACATACCTGTGCATACATACCTACCTCCCTGGCTTTCACACTTTGAAGACTTTTCAGATACATGAGTCCATACAATGTTTAATGAACTTAGCCTTCACCTACATTGTATTGAATATATCTGAGAACAAAACGTTCCCATAACAGTGAGCACAATGCAAACAAATACATCTGCACATACACAGTGGCAAGTAAAACACTAGAGAAGCAGATGTCTGGAAATTGGGTTCACCTTGAATCAGTGTCCTCAAGTTGAAGGATCTCCAAGTGTTTTACAAAATAGTTTAACATGGAGGGACAAGAGGCTGGACTGGGCAGACAGGGTGGCTCCAGCCCCRTTTCCCTACAGCCCAGCTGCACAGGTGGCAGATCACTTGCCCTGTGTGTGGAAGAGGAGGAAGAGGAAGAAGGGGTGGTGGTGAAGGAGGCCACCTGCTCCCACTTGCCCTTGGCCAACCTCAGCTGCGCGCAAGAGGAAATGGCCAGGAGGGGCATCAGTCTTCACCTCCTGCATGACGGCTACATCGCTGCAYGTGCCCCCACGAAGTTACGCCTTACCAGCGCAAAAACGCATCCTCCCAATGCACAGGGGCCATCTCTCAGCCGGATTCCTGCTGTCAGGCAAATGCAGCAGAAAAATCTAATGTATTTCATTACACATCCTTAACTACAGAAACAGATGCCCACCCCGAACAAGCCTCTTTATAGCTTTCAAGCAAGATTTGAACCCCAGACGCCTTGGCACAGGGCACGGACGTCTCCCACCACAGCTAGTGGAGAACCTGCCTGCCTGCAGCAGCGGTAGTAGATTGGTATCGTCCGGTTTGCACGTACTTCTAAAACAGAAACAACACTAGGACTTCAGCTTTAAGAAATATTTTTGTGATTCTGAAATGCTAACCCTTGAGATAAAAAAAAAAAAGAAGCAAAAAAGTTTTCCAATAGAAACATACTAAGTTTTTTTTTTTTTTAGCTTTCTATTAGCTAAAAAAGTAAAGAAGAAAGGACCTCAAACTCCATCAATCCCGCTTCATATAATCCCCAAACAGGCAGAGTGCAATAAAGAATAGATTATTATTTAATATATTTGCCTTGCATAATTTAGTACAGCACTGGATGTTACAGAACCTTTTAACCCCTTCATTTTTTCACTCTCAATTTGCACAAAAACTGGTGATGTGTTTTTTCTCTAAGGAAGTAGGGTATACAAGATAATAAGTTGAGCAGCATTTCATCCTCACATAATAAAAATTCATGAAGAATTCATTAAAAAACAAACCAGGAGGAATCCCAAACAGAAGAAAATCATTAATGCTAGAGTTTCAACAGAGGGCAACAGAGATGGCCTTATTCAGAACACAGCCCCTCACTCTAAACGAAAATGAAGGGTATCTACTGCTTCTTTTACAAATGCAGCCTGGAAGCCATAAAAAAAGCAATTGCAGCACCATGTCAGGCAATGTAAATATCCAGGTATGGGTCCAATTACTTCAGCTTTAAAGATAGGTGCAGTCGATCTCTTTATAAGCAGACAGGGTGCATATACATTTTGRTATGTACTCTTGATGTAGTTACCTTTGAAATCTAGCTCTGTTGGTGAYTGTTGTTGTTTGAGCAAAGTATACGTATGCAAAAGCTAGATCATTTTCACCATGCTGTGCAGTGTATAGCTGTGTCTTTCACGCTAAATATCTATACTGCTGAAAAAAATACCCTTTTTCTTTTGAAGCAGGAGAGTACAAACCTCAAAGGTTCACTTCTTTGCAGTGACTAAGTCCCTAATGAGCATAAGCTTACCAACACACTATTACTGCAAAATAATGCAAAACTCTATCTCTGGTGTTACTTGCAAATACGTCTAACGTAGATCTTTGTCAATATATCTCACAGCACAAATCCAAATTGCAGAGGATAAAGTTGGTATAAACTAGGCTTTTATATATTGCTTCATATTGAAAGAAATATTGGTGACCTTATCCAGCATGACTGTTATAATAGTAATAAAACTGAATCTTGGAAGATTACACTTCTGGTCAAAGTAGTAAAATGTGACCTTATTCTATTCAACATTGACATTTATTATATTAATTCAGACGCAAAAACTGCATTAAAATGTTGTTAAGTGTCTGGCTCTAAACCACAACACCTAAGAAATTCAGATCTCCAAGTAAGTCTTCTTTACCAACTCTTCATTTTGCATTTCACCACTATAACAGACATGGCACAGAATCCTTGCAGCTGCCCAGGGGATCTCAAATTTGATAGTTTAGGTTTCCTAACTAAAAATCTGCTTGTATCTCAGTCTTGACAGGGGTGACACAACGTGGTGGGCCTCAGAATTAAAAACAAACAGACAAAACAGATTCAGGACTTACTCTTAGTRCTTCAAGTGGCAATAGAGAGGACTAAATGCAAAATACCAGACTGGATCAAGAGTATGATTTTTCACAGCAATTTTTAATATTGCACAAGCATGCCCATTTCACACATAATGGGCAAAATTCTAGTGTCAGGTCTGCAAGGAAGATCGAGGGACTCTGTAGTCCCATATACTCTAAACTCCCACTTATTTCACTAAAAATACAGGCCAGGCAGAGAGAGCAGCGTATCAGAGCAGAGATGTGCAGTGTAGATCTCAGAACAGAATGAGGTCTGGAGCTATTTTGGGATACAGAGAAAGTTTAAAAGTAGAGCTACCTGACTTTTTTTTTCTTTACTTCTCTTTCCCAGATAGTGCTCGTTCACAGGGAAATATTGCTTCACCAAAGAAGATTTCTCAGAGTTACAAAAGAATTCCCAATGAAAAAAAAAAAAAAAAAGATAATTAAAAATATCCTCCAGAGTCTTAGTTCTCTTAGATCAGGCAACAGTACAGGGATAAGAGCATTCACCAGGAACATGGTAATTCTGCAGGGAGATCTGCCTCCTGCATTACGAGTATCCCTAAGTGGCCTGTGCTGGGTTACTGCACGTGGACCTGGCACGCTCATAGTGATTTTTAATGAGAAAAGCAACATCCATCCATTCCAGTAACAACAAACATGGGTACCTCAAACTTTTTACTCAGAACAGAACTCTTATCTCTGGCCAGCCTGAATTTGTAAATCTGCCCAACTTTAACAATTCTGACAGTTAAATGAGAACATCAATCCTTCCCACTACGCTGGCAAGCTGCAAACTTCAGTTTTAGATTTCAACTAGCAAGAAAAGAGAATGCTGTTGGATTTCCGTAATCCAAATCGCATAGTTCATCAAGCACGATGAGTTGTTTCTGGCCAGTGCTGATGCACGCTTTTAGCAGAGCTAAACCACATCAGCTCAGCAAAGAGAAGAGAAAACCCCTGTCTGTGGGGCAGATGCTGCAAAATGAGGCTTTAGGAAAAAACTGGAGARGTTTGTCATCAGAGTGGTGGACTACCTCATCTCTTTTATTTCAATAACCTAGACTATAGCCTCTGTTCTTTAGGCCGCGACTGACTGAGCTGTGGCTCTCCTGTGCTAAGGGTGACATCTCATTCAAGACGTCATCTCAAGACGCCAGCTTCACCCCACGACAGCTTCTGCGTACGTGCAGCAGGCACTCTCGCTTCCTGGCCGCTCTGCCTTTGCTGGTGGGCCCCAACCACCTGAAGAGAAAAGCCTTCTCCCTCTCCTTGTTACCTCCTCTACTGCATTACTCCTGTCCTACTATGATCCACCTTCCCGGATTTAAGAGGACAGAAATGTGACTAGTAAAGCATGTATGAACTACGGCACTTCCCCAAAAATCTGCCAAGCTCTCCATGGCCAAATTGATTATAACTGTACTCTCTCTAGCTTGATGAAGCTGAGTGGAGACATACGAATTGTCTTGGAGAACAGAAAAGGATGCAAGTGAAAAATGTTCATATGGAGAAATATTCATAGAGCATCGAGGCTTCGGGAGCAGCAGTTTATAGACCCAGTTACTAGTACATGCATTTTAAATTTGAATGCCTCCTCAGTATTCATGAAGTGTACCACAGTTCAATAGTTGTTTTCATGAGTTGTGCCTTCATTAGGTGAACAACATTAAACACCTGGGATACTGTTCAAACTAGTCCTAAGGGGCAAATTTTCATGACAAATGAGCTGAGATAAAGTTTACAACTGAAAAAAAAATCTCAATTTTGCAATGGTAAATTTACTGCTTGTTTCAAAGAAATAAAATAAAGCAACAAAGACACGAAGTTAATATTAATATTAATATTACTTTTACAAAATCCCTACAGAAAAGCTCTCAGTTGGCTGTGCAAGTAAGAGAACATTTAGAAAAAAAGCAGAGGGAGAGTAAATATTTATTGACATAAGTGCTTTTTCCYCCCCTCAGGTTAATGGGGTTAATTCCCTACTACCTTTGAAAACTTCTACATGTTCATTATCAGGGTGATTTCTTCTGCCTCTACGGCTAACGTTCTCTTACAGGCCATGTTCAAATCTAAGTTTTTTCCTAAGGCTTGCAGCATGCCTGTTATGATTCTTATTTGGCTAATATCCATCGGAGATGGCATCAGAGCACATTTTTTGCCCTTGCTGTCGCTGGGGGCAATCTCTGCTCAGGGCTGAGCTGGAAGKGCCCCTGTGCACACACAGAATTAATCACTGGTGTTTTCCCCCTGGAAAGCTTTGGGAAGAAACAGAGGCAGCTAGCTGCAGGACGCCTTCTTGCCTTGCAAGCTTTCCACGACGCCCCRCGGCTCTGGCCATCGCCGCTGCACACACAGGAAAGGTCGATTCCCTTTTAYGGGCCTCTGTTAGGAGGAAGAAACGTTTTCTGTCGGAGTTTTTCTTCTCTCTTCTTCACTCACAGCTGGCCCTGTCCAAAGAGGTGCTAACTTACAGCTTGCTACACTACAAAAGGACTTAAAATAATTCAAATTGGAGGCTTGACAGTTCAGGACTTGTTATCAACGTGATACTGGTGACTCTCGCACAGTCTGGCTGTGTCACGGCCAAAGTCATTTTCAGCCTGCTCCACACAACCTATGCAGCACGGCACCCTCACTCCATGCCCAGCAGAGAAATATTCACATCGTTACCTGCACTGTGGGCTGACGCATCTGGTGCTCCACAAATGCCAGAGATGGGCTTGCAGCTCCATTTCGTYCAGAGCGCCAGGTGCCGGGGCAGACAGGGTGGGCAGATTAGCCTGCTGTTGCTAGTGCCACGGGAGCGCATGAAGGATGGATGAAACAGTTTGCAATCCTTGCACCTGGTATCTTCTCCCAAGAACCACAGCAGTTGTAAACAGGAGAAAAACAGGTGTATTTTGAGAATTCTAAGAATGAGCAATATTTCGAAGAAGATTTTCCCCAGCCTCCTAAGTTGCAATTGCCTCCTCCTTTGATAACACSATCACAGAAAGATAATACTGTTTAGCAGAGTAATATGTTTACATACATAAGCACTCTCAATGTGATAGAAACTCTCAAAACATTTCCTCTCTGCCTCTTTTTACTGTCTTTCTGGTTTATTATACGCTGAACAACCCCTCTTCCTGCAGAGGCCTTCCAGCTCCCTCCCAAGCAGTCACTCAGCCTTTCATACTTAATAAAACACAAAAATTAAAGCAAGGAATATTATAAATAACCACCTTACTCGATTAGCTGCTCCTTAGTGGACTGCAACCCTTTGAACGTGGCTGACTAATCCCATTAGCTGGTCAAGCAATTTCCTCTGCTGCTTCTAGGAGCAGAAGAAGTAGGTTCACTAGAAAATACATTTTGAACCATGCTCACCGTTTAGATTAGATTAAGTTGCCTACACAACTTCACAGTATTTCCCTGTGGATAAAGACTGATATAGCAATCCCTGCATTCTCCCAGTTCAGCTTAAGCTCCAGCTCAAGTCCTCCAACCCAAGTCCCCATTCACAAGGAGGCCGCAGTCTAGCCAGGTGTAAACCCATGCTCCAAGGAGGAGAGGGAAGGCAGGAAGAGCCCGTCTCCTACATCCAAATATCTCTATTCAATTATCAGCAGACTTCTAAGAACTTAATAKATCCCTTTTCTTCTGACCACTTGAGACCACCTCCCTGTCAGAGTTGGTTAATAGGGTCAAAGCAACAGAGTCCAGGGGATGCTGCAGTCTGAATTCAATCTTTCCCTTAGTTCAAAGCGAGACAAGATGGTTCACTATCAGTTTTCTGTTCTTTTCTTTCTTTCTTTTTTTTTTTTTTTTCCATCTGTACTAGACAATACCGATGCCTTCAGGGCCCAAAAGCAAAACTAGAGGCAAGGTGCTAGGTCTTGCACAAACATAGAATAAGAAACAGTCTGTGCTCAAAAAACACATGGCAGGCAAGCAAGGGAGAGGAACAGAGAAGSAGATAAATAAAAACACATGCTCAAAACAGATATACAGCACAAACATATAAACATCATCTCGTAAGGAAACTGCTAAAAATCTGTCATAATCTAACTCAGCAAAACTGGCTGCAGACAGCTAAAAATGCAGTATKTGCAATGTAAATGCCATCCATATGGACTTCCTTTAAGAATACAACAAAGCAAATCAGTACCAAAGTTAAGCTATTTACAGTTCCTAATAATGCCAGAAACATGTTATGTCATTCCATATAATATGCCTTAAACAAATGATAGTAGAAAAGCAGAAGGAAGATACTTGAAACACATAACTAGAAAGGCATATAAAACTAAAACAGTGACATCTTGAGATGTGTTTTTTTGAAAGGTTCRTAAGTCCACTGGTATTAAAGTTGAGTTTAGGCCAGAATATACTTCACAGGTGAATTACTCAAACAACATGGGGCTACCGAGAAAATATCCTTAGAGCTGAACCCTAATTATAACAGCACAAAATATAGCATTTTAATAATAGGACATGTCCTTCAGTGATGGCTGTTCTGAGAAGCTATTTATTGTAGCACTTGTGAATTCTTGAAAATTTCCTAGAAACAAAAGAGTAATAGTAAATAGCAAACAAGTCTCATACTCTGAGATTTGAGGGCTCTGAATCAAGAAAATGCTTCAGTGAATGCTGAGGTCCAGTAGACCATTTGCACATTAGCCTTCTCCCTTCCCCACAGTTGCTCCCCACAWGGTCCCAGCGTGACAAGACAACCCAGTAGATCAAAAAGTCTCTGCTCCAACTAAATGAAAAGCAGGTAGCTTTCATTTAGCTGCAGGTTGCGCTGCAAATCCAGTAGCATCTGCAGAATAATGCCAATCCTAAACCAGGGATGTAAAGGCCTTATTTTCGTAAGTGAAACATTTTCCTAAGTTATACATTAGCGACAGCCTATGCTGAAAAAGGGCAACTGCATAAAAATGCCAGATCACAGGTATGCACAAAAATCAACTGTAACATTTGCCCAAGAAAGGAGAGAACCAGGGCTTTGACAGGCAGGTTTTTAAATAATCCCCATGGAGATCTTTAATAGATAAAGCATTTAGAAACATATTTGACTGCTCTGAATAACAAGGCCTACGTTTTTATAAAGTCAGGCACACTGAGCAGAACATACRGAACAGAGGAAAATGTACGAGTGCAGATCAGAGAAGCACATGTGCACCAGSACAAGTCCAACGGGGAGCAGCCACCGAGGGCGCAGAGAGCTGCGCGGCGGCGCAAACCCTCCGCCGTGGGAACGCTTGCCCAGAGGGCTGYCGAAACAGAGCCGTTCAATGTCACACTGCTGTGGCTACCTGTTCCCTGGATCACGCTGCTCTTAGCACAGGGGGCWGGAGGAAACATCTTCCACTGCTACAGTAATTTCTGAAGTAGCTGTGGTCTACTCCCTTTCTCTGTGCCTGYGGCCTGAGAAACCTCCTCCAGCTCCTGAGTAATGGCAAATCCCATCTKACACATACACACCAGGTGCTGTGCACAACCACGTAAAGAATATCCCCTCCCAGGATTTCCCAGGTACCTGCCACTCTATGCTACGCAGTGGACACGMACGCTACTGCACAGGTACTTGCCATACCATGGACAACTTCCTATTGCGACTTACAACCTGATCTCTCACTCCATGGGTTTTCCAAGACCAAGTTACGCTTCAGGGACGAGGTTCTGACTTTCAGAGTCCGCGAGGGCTGTTTGGTGTCATGGCTGCGTCTCTCTGATCCACCTTGGACACCACCACAGGACACACTGAGCAATCCCGAGGCAGCAGAGGTCTGTCTCCCAAGGCTGTTGCTGGGTATGAGCCCCGCTGTGCYACTGCCTAGCCACCTCCAAGACCAGACTGGTTCACTGCAGCTGTGTGTAATTTGGAGGAGTCTTAGCAGCCAAAGCACTACTACAGCTTGAAGTCACATGAGAAGAATAACAGGTTGCTTTCAAACTTTAATCTTTGTCACCTTCTGCCCCCCAAGAGCCAAACAGAGCTCTGGCACAGCCGTGGATCTGAATGCTGATRGATCACTTGATATTAGAAATGCTGGGGACTAGGAAAACTAAGTCTATAAACAGATTGATACAAGTAGATTCATCTCAGTGCAGACACCCCTTTTATCTACTTCGCGGCATTTGACAGGTTAAGGGAGCTAACATGTGGAAGAGAGGATGCATTTCAGTCAGTGACATTTTCACTACAATACTCAGAGTTAAAAATGCATTAGCAGTAACTTTCCATCTATCAAAAGCATAAGGCAGGACACAACTCTTGCCTAGGAAAGTCTAAGAAGGCTATTAAATGTGCCACAGGCCAGACTCTGTCCTTTTTTATGATCCATTTGCATAAGTAGGACATTTTCACAGAAGTCTACATGGCTCTAGGGCAGCATAATTTGCCACCTCGCTACCTGACTGCTGCTTGGCCCTGCCTGACTACCAGGCATCAAGGACTGACTAAACACAGTTCTTAAAAAACATTTAAAAACCCTCACCTGCACACTATTTGTTCATTATTTGTATTCATGTAACATACAAACAGCAAGTAATTACAGACTCACATGGACAGAACAATTACACGAGTAACAAGATACAGCGCATCAGCTGATCTGCAGGAGCCGTACGTCCATACGCTACGAGCCCCTGGTGAATACGAAGGGCTCAAAGTTAGCTCAGCGCTCACCAAAGGCATTTAGCAATGAGGTCTGGAAATTCAACACACGCTAATGCAGACTTTCCTCATAACCGGGGGCACTGAGGCTCCAGTCCTGCCATGAACTTGCCTTTGGGACCCTGTGAAACCCTTAGTCCTATCTGCTCTTTTCCTGTGAYGCACAAGCAGAGATCATTTGCTACTCCACAACTGCAGTTCTGATTTGTGGCTCCTCGCTGATTCAAAAAACCCAGCTCACGTTAGACCTGCAGAGAGCAGAGGACCAGAGGACACAGAGGAACTAAAATCTTGCTGCCCTGTGCCTGCTTGTAGAGTATAAAATGCCCCACTCAGACAGACCATGGAGATTGCTATGAAAGGTTAACAGCTGAAAATTACCCAAAGCCTTACAAGTTAGAGGTAGTTTATCAATCCAGCATGGCTCAACACTGCYGATGAGAATGGCCAGTACTTTCCCAGCTTGCTTGCCACCACTCTACCTGTGTTAGCATCTCAGCTGTTACTTCCAGGGGCTTTTCTGTTGATAAAATATTTAAAATAGCCCTGTATCCTATGCATTACAGTGTATGCAGATAACTTTTATCTGCATATTTAGTTCTCTAAAAAAGACTTGCCTAAAAGATTTTCAAAGAATCTTCTTTGAAGTTCTGGAAGGTAGGAACCAGCCACACACATGATGCCTCCTGCTCTCTGTGGGAGGGAGGGAGGAGAGCAGGCAAATATCCTAGTTGTCATACTTCTGCTGGAAGCCTAATGAATGCTCCTCACAGCCGCTTTCCTAATGGAAAGCCTGCAGTTTCTTTACATAATGACTTCAGAATAAATTGCTTGGGGATCAGAACAGAAAGAAAATTATAACTTGCAAGTRCAGGTCTCTTTCAAAGGCTTCTTAGTTACTTCTTCATTTGTATCATCGCACTCATCATGTTTCTGATGATACAAACACACGAGTGTATGCAGAGCTTTAACCGATGCAAGCAGTTCCACTAGAGCAATGCTGTGTCTGCAGCTTGGCATTTGAAGCAGCCAGGTGCCTAACTGTGATTAGAATAAAAACAGTTTTCCTTGTCATATCTTCAGGGTCCCAACAGTTAATCCTAAATCCTGTTACCTGCCTGAATTTTAGACACTACTTGGAAGCAACAAACAACRTCAGGACTAGCCAAACCATCTTCTATGTTTTCCTCAGAAGTCTCTGTTGAGTAATACTCCTCAGGAATTGCTCAGGCATCTAAGGATTCAGGCAACGTAGATTCTTTTCAGATAATGTTGTTCTCACAGTCATCCAGAGAGCCAAGAGCTATTGCAAGTAAATTTTGTCTTGCACTTGGAATGGCAAACCTATTTCTACCAGTGAGGGCAGAGGAAGCGATTTAGAGCAGTTGTTTAAAAATGTAGGAACCAGCCCAGGCAACATCCTGCAGACAGAAGTTCTGAATATACTAGAAAGAGAAATTTCTTTAATTCCCAAATCCAGGAGATGCTGTGGAGTGAAGCAAGGGAAAATACTCCCTGGGCTTTAACTATGATAAAGCATGAGTGAGATAGACAGCCTCCCACACACACACTTGCTGTAGCTGGGGTTCACTTCACTTAACTTTAGCTATTTAATATTAGGTATTTCAAATCTCTTTAAATCTAGTTTAAACCTGTCCTCTGTGGAAAGAGAGACACCTTTCCAAAACACAATTTTTCCATCCTGTGACAGCTGTGTAAGGGAACTGGGATAAACTGCCTCCTGCAATTATCTGTTTTTTCTCATCCTGGATGGCTGTCAAAGACCAGACGCCCAGCCAAGTCGGACCCTTGTGAAACAAGGAGCAGGGGAATGAGGTGTGCACGGGGAGATGGATATATTCTCCGGACAGCGAGCACAGAACAAAGATTTCAGCTTTCTCTTGGAAACACGTGGTTATGAGGATACTCTGCCTGGTTCCTGGATTTATCACCTCAACTGTTTTTGGAGTAGGGAAGTAAAGGCTGCCTCTGGCATTTACAGAGCTACAGGTCYGGACCTGGCAGGCTCCAGAACAGCAAAGCCATCACTGCATTTCTCCTGCAAACTTCAGGGGGACAAGAGAGGAAAGCAGAAAGCAGAAAAGGTGACAGTGTTAGGAACTTGTTCTGAATTACAGCCTGGTGGCAGTATGGATTYGGGGAGGGGGGAGGAGGGGTCAGTCCTAACTTCTAAAGCTCAGATTAAGTATTGTGCAGAGGTTGCTCAGTATTAGCAAGTTATCCTCCCTGTTGCGTCTCTCCCTCTGGTCTGTGTGCCGCTTGCCCGGCTGATCAGGACTACCTCGTGCTTTCCTCCTGATCTCTGACAAAAACGCCAGAAGTGGCACATGCTACCAAGTCGAAGGATACACAGTATTATTACCTTTACCAGACAAACGTAAAATCTAATTTAAGAAATACATCCAACCAGTCTCATAAGATCCACTTTCTGCAAACTCACTGTGATAGATATTGCCTTATTTTAATTTATGATTCATTATTAATTCAAGCTTACATCAATCACTGTTATTTTGTCATCAAAGTAAAACAGACTATTTTTAAATAGTGGCACAGTATTAGCTTTGTTCTAGCCTTCTGGATCTTATTTAGCCTTATGAGTCTTATCAGTAGTCAACATTAACAGTCAATCCTTAATAACCTCAAAAATGTAAGTTACTTGCACATGTTAAATATACTGAAAAACAGAAAAAAGCATGAATAGCAAACTGTTCTGAAGCATTCTCATTTCCTAAACTGTACTTCATGATTAACTGTTTTCATGTAGAAGTGGACTAATAGCACTACAAGGACTTTTTTCTGTCCCTATCATTCCCCCATATCACATTTCTACAAGTTTTAGCTTTTGATTTATGCCAAAATATTAAGCAATTTTGGCATCATTTAAAATTTCRTAAGACTTTGGAACAGGCAATCAAACCTGGTTGTGAACTTTTCCAATTATTTTTGTCATTGACCTTAATATTATCTAATTAATTTTTTTGAACAATTAAAAAACCTAAAGTGTTGAAGTTACAGAATTGACCACAGACTTCCAGCCACATTTTCAATCACTAGAATAAACAGCTTAGGCAGATATCTAATGAAAAAAAAAAAAAAAAAAAAGACAATGATGAAGAAGACAGAAAATGTGCAAAGAAAAACAGTAATTGTAAATAACAGTCTCTGTTGCTCTCATTTCTTTCTAAAATGAGTCAATTTGATTTCTGAGATCTTGATCTACTTTTTCCATTGCAGACTATTTATTCAAAACAGAAGTCAAGCCATCTACAGAACTTCAGTCTATTATTAACCTTGAGACTGGCAGCTCATTAAAAGTCATAGGTTGAGTATTCCAATTATCAGCCAARGAGATGGAAAGAAACAAATTTAACATCGTGACATACAGCTCAGGTTTTGTGGCCCACTGCATGCAGTAAAATCTTATTTTGTCTGATGTCTACTACTTTTGGAAGGAGTTCTCAGAGGGCTGGAGATTGGGGATACTGTGCACTTATTCAGCATCTTTTGTGTATTTGTCTCTGTTATGTAAATCCCTGCACTCACCGGGGTAAGAGCTATTAATAAAGATCACAAGGACTCAAGATAATTGTGTATTTCTCTTCCTGTACTACTTCAGGCTTTGATCCTGTAAACACTCATGTGCATTAAAAAAAGACTTTAAAAAAACACAAAAAACTCCCCTTCAAATGCTTAGAAGTAGAAGAGTCCATGCCAAAGTGTGTGCTGTACTTCCTACCTTACTTCTCACCTGCTCATTAGTTTTTTTTTTTTTTTTTTTTTTTTTTTCAAATATTAGACATTTGTTTTATAGCATGGAAATTCCTGGTTTGAAACCTGCTGATTACACAGGCTGTGTCATTTACAGGCTTGAAGCCCAGGTGTAAGAGTGTACCTCATTCCAGTAGCCTGTTAAACTGTAAATATTGGCTATTTAAACAGCACATAGGTAGGGGTCATGGTTCTTAGCTTATGTGACCAAATCCCTGGCTTAGGGACAGATAATCTATGTGTTTGTATATGGGAGAGCACCGTATGCAGGAGCTCTGTGTCTTCCAGCACCTTGATTACCCTATTTTACTGCTTCCAGCTTCTACAGAACTTTATACCCACAATCACGTATTTTAAAATAATGGCGAGACAGTAAATGAAGCTTTCTCCAATGAAAAAGAGGCACAAAGAAGTCGAAGCCCCTGCTTCCTCCCACGCAGACTTTGTGCAACCACGYGCATTGCAGTGTTTGCTCCTTCACGATGCGATGTGGAGAGAGCTGCATTTTCCTTCTGAAGGGAAAGTGAAGGAAAATGCGTCCAAGACTAAATATTTTCCATATAGCAGTACCGCTAATAGACTTGTTCTGTGGTYATGTTTTCTATCTAGTATTAAATAACAAGGTTGGTGGAGACAGTCAGSACAACTCCAAATGCTGATAAAGGCATTAGAGAGAAAAATCTTGTTGTTCTCACTGAGKACTGTTAAATGAATATAAATCAGGCATCTCCACAGACTATTTGTTACATTGACTTGCACTGTCCCTCAGAAGTATCTCTCCAAATTTCTGCCAAAGTATACAGTGGGTAATCATGCTGTCAGGTTAAGAAAAAACAAAGAGATATCCTTAAGACAAAATGGAAGGCGGGGATCTTTCTGCAGAAAATTTGTCCTTACTAACTGGAAGCCACAACTGCCAGAATAAAATCATCCTGAGGTAGCTCTGTGCCCCACACGGAACACAGGGTTTCACTTCTCATCATGCATTATCTGTATCTATCATAACACTGATCTAAGAACCCATTAACCATCTTTACAGATATAAGTTCTTTCTCAAAAAAAGATAACAGTTAAGAAGAGATAGGAAGAATTATTTGTACACTGCATACTGTTCCAAATGAGCGGTGGAAAACATTCGTATTGCTCCTAAAGCACCACAATTAAAATGCAGAATGGTATAATAACATACAAAGAGTGCTATGAAAGCATAGCACATCAGCACTTAGAAGGAAAATAAAGTTTTAATCCCTTGCTGCTACTTTTGTACACCARTTCTGACACTAATTTCCTATATCCAATCATATTGTTTAGTGACTCAGCAAGAAAAAATGTGTATTTCTGAAAATAGCTAAAAAAGAGGAAAAAGCATAACTTTTCTTACCACACCCTGAAAATGTAAATAAATATTAAGCAGGGATTATTTTGCAAAGCAAAGGGAGAAGAAATCCCCTAATGCAGAACAGCTGCATAGCACAACAGTAACAAAATGAGTAATAAGATCTGAATGTCATATCATAATATGGTTCTCTACAGAAACAAAATACTTTCTGAATAATAGAATGCTCCCATTCAAAATTATGGTCTCATTCTTTTGTGTTTTTAACCTTTCTTCTTATATGATAAGGAAGATACCCTTGACTGCTTTGTACTTCCATCCTCTTGAAGCTGAAAAGCACTGGCACATCATCTGTGAGGTACAGAAGAGACTTCATTAGCAATTCCAGGTTCAGGATGCTATGAACTGACATCTCTAGTGTGCATCTCCTTGTCACTTTACCCTTCCTAAGTACAAAACAACAAAAAACTAAACCAAACCAAAACAAAATTTTTTTTTTAAAGGAAGGAAAGGGGGAAAAAAAAAAGAAGAGCCTGTCAAACACTCTTCTAAGACACGTGAGTCTCTAGATGGAAAAGAGCATTTTAAAACCAAATCCTCTAACCTGAGAAAGCAATGAGATACCTGGCTAGGAATGCACAGTGATAACACTCCACGCTGTTTATGAATCTTCAAGCCCAGTGGTATTACACTGTAGGTTTCTTTCCTTTTTTTAAAAAAAAATTAAAACCAGCTGTTTAACAATGAAGAAATCCACCCACAGAGTAACCAGAATATTTGCAAACAAATAAAACTTTGTGAAAGTACTCAGAGGCAAAATTACACATCAGCGAATATGAATAGCACCCAGAAAATACATCACATTAACCACAGAATAACTTTCTATTTCCCTAAATCCTAGAGCAGAATTGTATGGAAATGAGCAGCTACTTGTTTAGTGAACATCCTTCACACTGGTACCAAGAAAGCCCGATCAGTTCTTTTTGCTTTAAAATATCCTACACTATAAACAAGAGCCTGCTGCTAGTGCCAGCTGGCTTCATTCCATGCTGAGCAACGCTGAGAGTGGCCCACCTTGCCCCTTGAAAAGCAATCCTTCTTGGAGCCTCCCTGTCTACCTGTATAGATGCCACCATCAGTCACAGGGAGCCAGGACACTTCTGGTGTCTGCATTATTTAAATATTTCAACAAATTGGAGCAGGTTGCAAAATGAAATTTTCTTCTTTAGGGGAAACTCCAGAAGTTCAACCTTGAAACAACAAAAAATACAGCTTTCAAAAAATGAAATGTCAAAGTTTTGAGACTGAGCTGGGAGAGGTTTTTACATTTTAAAATAAAACTACTAACATGATGAAAAAGCTAAAAAATTTAATCAAACAAGACATTACATGATTGTAAGCATATTTTTCAGCATAAACAATTTGCAGCCTGGCACAGTAGGAAGATCTGTGCTTCTTAAATACTGTAGTGAGAAGAAAACAACCYCACATACAGTAAATTTTACTTTGCAAAATGTCAAGACGAAGGCTAATACCAAATTTGTAACACCATCGATAAACTTCAGGTTCATATGTTGCTCCTAASAGTTTAATCTAGGAGATAGACTGCTCTTCGCATTCACAAAATATCATGTGAAACGTTAATCGGATTAATCCTCACTGTTTTGCAACATGTATCAGTAAATCTATCTTACAAAGAACAAAACTGAGCAGCTGGACAGCCCAACTGCAGGCAAAGCTGGCATTTGGGCTTAAGCCTTTCTAACGCCATCCTTGACCCAGCTTTGCGTGGCCTYTCCTGCTGCCAGGACTCTGCCCAGCCTCCCCCAGGAGCACATCAACAACTTACCAGCACTCAGACTGCCTCATTTCCAGGTAGTCTGGGCTATTCTGCGAGAATGAACCAAGCACTCGAAAATAGAAACTCGGCTAACCGGAGTTATTTTAACTACATGACAGAAAGGCGCTTTGCTCGTCACAGAAGCAGCCCCGGACCGACCCAGCTAGCCAGCCAACTGCCCACAGATGGCTCTTTCAGACAAAGGTGCAGCCCAGGGCCAGGGTTCAGCCATCTGTGGCCCAAGGACTAGTTTGGTGTGACACCGCGCAGTGACACTGGCTCAACTTTACTGGGAAACTTACTGCGGACAGCATGTCAGAGACACCGCGAGCTAAAGCTCTGCAGAATAAGAAGAGTAAAAACACAGGCATAAATGTGACTGTTGGGATGGTATTCATTAGCAGCTTAAGGACTCAAGAGAGAAAAATACTGATATGAAAAAATATAAAGCCCATGGGGAGGGGGGGGATGAAAACAGAAAAGCAGAAGAGGGCAGCTCAGCAAGCTTGAGGATCAGTCAGTCAGAGGCGATGGAGGCCAACACCTGCCCTCCCTCCTGCCCGGCTGGCAGGGACCCTTGGGGTGTCTCTTTGGCCGTGGTGAGCATACTGATGCTCAACCAGGCAACATGTTCATCCCTGCTCTCCCATGTGTGTGTCATGCAATAAATCATGCTGTGTCGTCAAGTTGCGTCTATCCTGCCTGCTRTCCCTCTGTGCTTAGTAAAAGATGCCCCGACGATACGGACCCAAAAAAGGGAGGGTCACAAACATAAATTGGGACTTTAGCAATAAATTCTACCTTAGGATTCAAGGAGCTCAGGCACACAGAATGGCAAGTGGGGATGGACAGAATAACGACACAACTATAAATATTGGTTAGCAAAGCGACTGGGAAAGTCAGAGAGAGCTTCAGGCACGGGAAGCACATGTCACACAGTAAGTCAAGGGGATTTGTAGGACTGCATGCTTGGATCTCTGCTGCCTACAGTTTTAACCTCCTCTACCAGCCAGAAAGGAAAGCTGAAAACCRTTACTGAGCCCATTTCTAGCTAATTACACAGTGAGAATGGAGAATTGGATACAAGAGGTGGGCCTGGGACAAGCCAGAACTAAGGGGAACCTACCGGAAGAAGCCAAGTGCAGTGGGTACACGGCTGTGCTGAGCAGCGAGAGGAGCTCTTTCTGGAGTCAGGAGTTGTATTTCAGACAGCAAGAGCCTCTGTGACCTTTCACCGCCATGGAAAAGGCTAAGCACCTTAAATACCTTTTTTTTGCTGCAAAAAGAAGAGCAGAGCCACTAAGTAGTATGCTGCTGTCCAAGTGAAGGAACAACTGTCAGTGGCTCATTAAGAGAGGAGGGCACCTGTGCTGGTCCACAGGAGAACAGGGGAAATGCCAGCATCAGCAATCAGTAGCTTTGTCTTCCACTCATCACTGGAAGGTCAGTGATCAGACCTCAAGTTGCCCAGTCCTTCACCTCCTGACAAACTGACCTCCTACTCAGAGCAGCAGTCCTTTCTCAGACAGGGGTCCAGAACTACCACATATCTCATCTCAGCAGTCTCAGCTCCCTCGCTTGTAAGCTGGAAGTGAGCGGGAAGCTCTAAAATCCAAATTAAAGTGTGTGAACAGAAATTTAAACTATTACATGGTCTAGGATTTTAACACTGTGGAAAAGAGTTGTTAGCAAGATAGAAATAACCAACGCCACATTAGCACCTGCCAGGAACATCTGGGATTCACATACTGTTAGACTTTGCAATGAGCAGGCTGACGGGTATCCAAACAGATAGATATCCTCCCACAGCAGGTGTTCTTACAGGCAGGTCCATGAACATCCCTTGTTCCCCATTCCTCTTCAAGMCAGCACCAAATTGCCTCCAGTGACTGAGAAAGATACACACTAGACTCAATCATCTGTAACTCCATCAAGCATTGATGGATGCTTGGCTTCAGGTGTGAAAGGGAAGTGAGATATTTTAGTAATGTTTTTGAGTAGGWTCAAAAAAGAAGTTCCAAGAACTGGTGAGACAGTGAGACTGTCTGATTACTGGAGGTCTGCACAACATCAAAAAAGGGAGTGTGACATCCATCTCTTCAAATCCAGATGTGAGTTGGAAGGAAATTCATTTCATTACTACTGTTCTTGGCTTAGAGGTGCTTTGTTTTCACATCAAGACTTAAGATCCAGAACTAAAGTAAACGGGATACTATTGCAGCTAAGAACATGGGACATCACATTTCATTGGCAGACTCAGTCATGGGTTTCTCAAGATAAGACATCAATTAGTGAAACATTTTTCTTTATTCCCTTTCCAAAAACTAATTTGGTGAAAACTTAGCTGGACCAACAGAATATGAACTGATAACACACAACAGAACATGAACTTATAGCCTAAGGCGCTAAATTTCTAAAAATCAGTCTCAGTGAAATTTAATTTCATGTCACATTTTGCAGCTCTTCCAGCAATAATAATTTCCAGTTTGCTACACTTCCCTAAAAGAAGTGTGGGGTCTCAAAGCTGRTTTCAAAGAATCAGGGGACAATTATGCAAAAATGAGAACAATTATTTTTTTCTGTCATTTCATTATATTTACACAAATATAGAAGCATATAGCAAATAGTATTYCAAAGCTTTTCCTAAGTAGTCTAACCACTCAAGGCCACGCATGCATCTAGTGGCCAATGGTCAATTAAATACCTGTCCTGAGCTGCTTTGGCTTTCCTGGCCAGCCCCATTTGATTTCTCTTAGCCCTCCTTCATTCCCATCAATGCGATCCCTGTGTATGTACCTATGTGCAGGTCTTTGCAAAGGTATCTTAACTACTGCTGCATTTTGATAGCCAAGACTGAATTTTCCAGTTAGTGCTTGATTATGGGTTTATTGCAAATTTGCACACTATATATTTTCTCTGTGCTCTGCAAAGTCACTAGAAAACTTTAAATGATTTGAGTTCAGCTAAAGCTTATCATAATTTCAGGGATCCAAGCAGCACATAAACAACAGACAGTAACAGATTCACTCTAGACAACTGTGTCTACTGATTTTGGAAGATGGTGGGGGTGGATRGGGGAATATTTTCAATGTTTTTTGAGATTGTGTGACTTTACATGACAAAGCTGATAACATGGCATAAGATGGGAATATAAAAGATATATATGTAATATAAACAACAGCTCAGCTACTCCCAATCTCTCCCTGCTGCAAACAGTCCAATCTGAATAAGTAAATAATTTTGGATACTGGGAAACTAATTTTAAGTACATTTCCCATTTAAAGGGTATATTTAATTATTCTATTTCCCCAAATGTACTTCACACTTCACTAACTTTAATAGTAGCATCATAAATTACACTGATAAATTCAATAAAACGTGATGTTTCCAAGAAAAAAAAAAATTCTAGTCATTTTGGGCGCAGATGGTTTCCCACATSAACTGACTAAATCAGCAGAACAAAGCTTTTGTCTGTAAACTACAGAGGACCAAACCTAAAACAGCTTCAAACCAGCAAGCATCTGAAAGTCAGAGCTTCCCATCCCTTTCGTAAGCCATGCTCAGAATTGCTAACATGAAGGTAAGTCTGATGATATTAAATATGCATGGCCAAGAATCTCCACGTTTATTAAACTCAGCCCAAATAACGAGATAGACGATATCCACTTAGTGCCAGTGCTGGATATATAGCATTGCTGTAACTGTTACCTCCAGCCTTCCCGTTACATTCATAACCTATGTTTGTTGCCATTCTTGTTTCAACATTGTAATTAAACTGTAAAATCACCAGGGACGGTAAGGATGGAGAACTAAGTCTTATCTGTTCCATGAGGTACCTGCTATGCCGCAGGGCATTACGAACTAATGAAATCCAATTATATCTTAAAGACACGTAAGGCAAAATCCATTTATTTATTTCGGATTGCCTCTTCTAAGGGGCTGAAGAGAGCAGGTAATTCATTCACTGTACTGATCGTTAATGTATGGTAATTCACTGTTATGAATGAGAACAACTGGCTTCAGCGATTCGACTACAGCAGCATAGCGAGTCGAGGTTACGGTCATGAAAGCTGAGATTTTTCAGAAGCATTTGGACATTTTAGAGATTGAGACATGTCAGAGACTTGCATTTTTTAAAGAGCGCTGTGCACAAGTCCTCTGCAAGTCATTTGCCAACTTTCCTTCCACTGGGTTCCCCAAAACCAGTTCCTCAAATCAGTTTTGTTCTTAATCTTGGCTGGTGCTTTTCCCATAGTAAAAAAACAGCTCAATTCTTGCACATCTTGGGATCTTATACTTAGTTTTTTAAAAACATTTTGACTGCTTCTAGGCAGACTTTAGAGGGAATTTAGAATCCACCAGCTCTTACAGTCTACATGAGAGCCGCTAACATCTGAAAGTCTTATCCCTTCATCCAGTATCCAAATACTGCTCCCCAAGATCCGGTTTCAGTCAAAGCCACTAAGGATTTCGAAAAACCTCTGCTCAGGAACTCTACTAGAAAGCTACAAAGACATGAGGGCTTTTCATTTTGCACAGAACTTATCAAGAAAATAAGAAATACACAGCAATAGTATTTAAGAAATTCACATTCTCACGGAGTCTTTTTGAACTCTGSTGTCTCGTGAGTGACAATTCGCAAAGCTCAAGACATCACAATACCGTCCTAAATAGTGTTAAATYGGTATTCTCTGCTCCACTGGGCAACCTATCGAGATGTGTAAAGAAAATCAAGACAGTCACAATTATTTGTGGTTGACAGACAGTGGCAACAAGAAATTGCAGTATAACTCTTAGAACATCTATACCTTGTTTGAACTATAAAAAGATGAACAAAGAACTCATAACAAATTAATTATTATAATTAAAGCAAAATGATAACCTCAAGCTAAAAAACTACAACAGCGATCAAACGTCACTTAGACTGCTTGACTCTTTTGACGCATCTTTAATGCAGAAGGTATTAACATAACAAACGAAGAGAACACCTAGATTTCAGGAGACTACGTTCCAGTATAGCTTGAGAAAAATCAACTTAAAATGAATTTAGATCATGAAATCAATATCTAGGGATTAACTAAGGATCACTGAATCCTTTGTTATTGATTCACAAAAATACAGTTTCTGTGCAGCATATAACTACTACTGATTTTTATAAATCTACACAAYCACAATCAAACTGTACTGATTGAAATTCAGTGTTGAATACATTACATAAGGAATTAAAGTTTTTTTATATATATATAAATGAGAGCACATTGCTACAAAATTCAGAGGCTGCATATTCTTAAACAGAAACACAYGCTTCTATTATCTCATTTCAATCTTTCTGGGGTTTTGATAACTGGCCCTCTGCCCACCTACTCCCTCTGTTCTTTCTTCTAACACAGAAATAGAGTTTAAAATGGAAATTAGTCAAATAAATTTTACAGAGAGTTGCTCTGTGTCCTTCTACTTTATAAGACAACCTGCTTTCCTTTGTGTTCTGCTAAAAATACGCTGTAAACAGACTACATTGTATTTGTGCATTCCAATCTCTTATTTTATCAGTGACTAACTACTCTGCATAAAACACTGCAACTCAATTCATATTATTAATAAACTGTATCATAGTAGAATATGTATTTTGCTCTCTGTTTTACACCTTAACTTCAAAAATATTAAATGTGGTATATCTAGTAAACAAAAGGAGGCCTTTCTGGCAAGAACACTAACTTTAAACAAAGCCTTTTCTCCATAGACGAGCAGCAATTCTACAGAGCACGCCGCTCCTCATTGCCGAGGCAACTTCCCATCTTGCATGCAGGTCGGAAAGGCCCTGGCTGAAAAACCTGAGGCACCGTTAAGTTAAACCCACCTAAGTGGTTTCTCATAAGATGGTGACTTCAAAAATTAGCTCCACTTTGAGAAAAAGAAGAGTTATTCATCTAAGGATCTAAACTATTTACAGATCAAACAACTGCCTTATAAACATACATCAAGCTGGTTCTGAGCAGGATTTTACCACCTAAAATGCCTAACTCACCTGTTATCCTATCGTTTCTTCCCCAAAATGACAATTATTACTATTTTATTTCGTATCAGAATCACACAGGGTTACTGTCAATGATTTAGCACATTTTTATCTTCCATTCGGCATCAGTCAGACCAGCGAAAGTCAAGACCATGCCACATTTATGATTACTACAATAGCATCAGCCRGGAAGAGCAAAGGCATTTTATTTTCATTTTATATTTGTCTGTTTTCATATGCACAAACAGAAATGAGTTGAAACAGAACAAATTTCAGACAAAATTGCATTGACACCTGCTTCCCTTGAAGTTTGTAAAAGCAAAATCTTTTGCACAAGAACCTAATCTCAAAAAAAAAAAAAAAAAAGAAAAAGTTTGGGAATTTTTTAATGTGTTATATTTTCAGTGAAAAGTCTTAGCACAACCATATAGGTTTTAGGTTTCCAAGTAGGTGGTTTCCCAGAGCATACAGTCACTCAACAGAACATGCAACACAGCAATAAAATGTGTTAGAAAAAGCACTCACAAGAGCCAAATTTTTGGATAACAGAATATTGTAACAATTATTTGTCAGAATAAAAAGAATTGGGCAGGTTCCAAGTATGAAGAATAATGACATCCCACRACATATAAATCACGTAAAATGTAAAATGAAAGTGCTTTATAGCTACCTTTAAAAAATGGTAAATTAAATTAGCCAGTTCAGGGAGGCAAATACTCCCACTATCCTGCTAAATTATCCTGCCTCATACCCAGAAATCAGCTTCCAAAGCTTCTCAGATCTCACCTTGTGAGGCACAGTTCCCAAAGGATGCCTATAAATACAGACCTGCTTGACAAGCTTTCCACTCAAATAAAAAAGCTGTTGCATTGCAAGTAAATTTAATTTCTAAAATTTCATTCCCAAGCATAATCTCTCTATCTTTCCAACTTTGAAAATAAGGCAAAGGAAAAAYAAATCTTAATGTGGAGGCAGTAAAACAATATGGTTTATAATTTTCCTTTTTCTGACCTTTGAGTGTGTGCAGTTCTAGCTGAACTTCCCTCAGCGAGCTGTGCAGCGGTTGGCATTTTTCAATTTGAAGCAGTAATGAAGGAGTGTAACTATGACTAATGTGCCGTAGTTGCTTTGCTCTATTCTGTCATTTCCTTCCATCCTAAACGGTAATATCTACCATGCATTTTAAAAGTACACAGTGAAGCTTTTCAGCGTGCTCTCTATAGCATCATCCCACTGATTTCAACCCTGTTGTAGACAAGCTGCAATGGTATTTACCAAGGAAAAGGAGTTACGCTGCAGTCTGCCGTCCAAGGAAAGCATCCGCCACCAGCAGAGGAGCAAACGCAGGCAGATCTCAGGGATGGACAATAAATTCTGCTGACTACTTTTATTTTTCATAGCATGTCTTTAATGTATCACAGAAGTTATGCCGATTTCTGTGTTGATTTTCTTAGGAGACCAAGGACTGATCCTTTAGCAAAGGATAACTAACAACTGCAGAAACGGGGAAACCTGCACCAATGTATTCCAACTGGCAGTCTGCCTCAGTATCTTCAATTTTTCCTGTAATTTACATTTCTATACTACAGAAGATGAGTTTAGCAAATTGCAGCAGATATGGTCCTCCTCTTGGGTTCTTTCTTCAGGTTTCTCCATATTGATGCCAGAAGAGTATACTGAGAAAAAAAACTATATAYTTAACCATGGATAATCACACAAAACAGGCCTTCTTCATACAGGATAGCTTAAAGCAAGTGAAAGTATAGCACTGTCCGGGTTTCTCTCAACACAGAAAGAATAGCCCCAAACCAGCAACATATTTTCCATGCAGTGGTAAAGCAATCACTACTTCAGAACTACTTCAGGCTAGCTTCAAACCCCACTGAAATCTACTGAAAGTAAACCTTACTAAATAAACCTTCTTAGATTCAAAAGGATAGTAAGTACATTGCATTTCAAAGCAGACCAAGGGCATTTTTATAATGATTTTGGCCTTGAAATGTTTATTTTTAAGCACTGACCTTAAGCACTGCTAAGTTGCAAAATAAGAAAATCTAAGATCCTTTACTACATGATTAGGAAGCTGAATTCCCTTTAAATTATTTACAACATTAAGAAACATTGTAAAATAGGTAATGTTCTTAACATATTTTAAATATGCTTTAAAGAAGAATTGACTTCCAAAGGAAAAAAAATAAACCTACCCTCTCCTCCACCTTTGGGAGCAACTCAACAGGAAAAATTTTTAACAGACATCTAGAAATGATGTACTGCTTTCTAACATCTAATTTTGTTTTCCTGGAAAAATCCCTTGGAATTTTAAGACTGCCTGTTGGTATTACACACCTCCCAAGAGAGGCATGAATAAAAGCTTATGTCTCATTAGTATTGAGTCCTTTTCTTTTGCCCAATAGAAAAGATGACAGACGATGCACGGCAGGACACGTGCACTGTACGTGATTACATTCACAAATGGAAAGCTGCTCCAAAAACCATGTGATCTGGGGGGAAGAGACCACAACAGAGATTGGGGGAGATGCAAACATGGATCAGAACAGGTTCTTTTCAATCTCTTACCCCAAGAAAGTTCGGGTGATGGGAGAAGCCAACAARAGCCTCTAGAGGTGGCTGTGACAAACCTGGAAAGCTTGAAGATCTAACAGAAAATTGCCAACACTATTTGAGAAAGGGAACAGCTAAATCCTCCAAGCAAGCAGAAGGTGGCGTGCGAGTAGACAACGTGCAGGCTGCAATACCGTTCCTTCGGAGAAAAAGATACATCTTCCCCCAAGCAATGGAAGCTACAGTCACTCTAATTAGGTGTGTCAAAAAAACAAAGGACTAGTCTTGTTCCCTCTATACTTTGCCTTGAAATGACACATGACTGAAGGAAATTTCTAAAACTGGATCCATTAATCATATTTGTCAGGGAGCCTGCAGTGTGTTGCAAACATCTGGCAGTTTTTTCACTGATACTTGTTTGCTTGTCTTGAAGACTGGCTTGTAAAGGTGAGGATATTTGCACGGTTCCTGAAACCTCATTTTACAAATGCTAGATTTGGTACAGTACTGTATCTTAAAATTCCTTTTATGCTGTGAAAGAAAGAGCCTTACATTTTGCAGCAATCTTTAATAARTATCTCCAAGCAGGCTAGGCACTACCTGGCTGCTAGCTGATGCTGGCYGGAGGAGCTCTCCCAGTCAGATCAGCTATATAAGCCACTTCAGTTGAAAACTGGAAAACTGTTTCACTTCAACAGAAGTTTTAGAGACCTCGATAGTACCCAGAAGAGGTTTACTAATGGGAATCTACCTCTTGTCATATTTGCTTGTCAGCTGCTCACTTTATGCTTAGCATAAGAGCTATGAGTCTTGAGCAGGGCCACAAGACACAGAGTCATAGTGCCAAGCTTGAGGGAGGCAGAGTCAGCTCTGGGGTTGTTGCCAGCTTCCCAGAGGCTCTCCTCATTCCCTATCTCATTTCCCTCAGGACTCCTATAAAATTAAAATATTAATATATTAATCCAGATTTGCTTTATCAGTGGAACTGAAAGTCTTCCCTTCTAACCAAAATAACCCCTGGAGAGCCTAAGGTCTGATAAAACTTTGGCTCAAGATATAACAAAATTGCATTACTTTGGCACTGCCTGATTTATATATTGACTTGGGAGCATTGCTTTTACTGGTAGAGTTGTCAAATCTACATCTAAAGAAATAACTGGCAATAAAAGCTTTAGATGTTTTTTCAGAGTGCTCTAGATTCTGCATTCGAAGTTCCAGATTCTCCGAGAATACTTCTTATTACTTGTTTTCTATAGGAAGTCCAGATTATTCCAAGACTGTTCTTCATTTTAATGGAAAAGAAATATTGTTTTGCCAACAATATTTTGTCAGTAGCATAGTAAGAGGAGAGGGAGAAGAAAGACCGCTGGTTACACTGAGCAGGGACACAGGAGATCAGCATATCATACTATATCCTCCTCCTACAAACTCAGTCTCCCTTGGGCTACACAGATAGCTTCAGACTTCACGGACATGGTGTGATGAGATGTTCAGTAATTGCCATGAAGTATGAAGATATTACAGTTATTTAGACAGCTGGTTTGCTGGTCAGATCAGCCAGCAGTGCTGGACATCCCTTAGAGCCCAAACAACAYCCTGGTTATCTATAATTTTACAATTGATCTCTGTATTTCTGCTTAACAGGCCCAAYACTGAGAGAATATAGTTAGCCACTCTTTTTCAGCAGTGAAATATTCTGTTTGTGCTTAGACTAAAATCTTTTATTGTAATTTTTCCAACATTCTGAATAGCCTGCCAGGAGATATTTAGAAGAATAATAAATCTTACTGGTGCCACGGATGTGGGAGAAGGGCTCAGGACTAATGCAGAGATCTATTTTATGAGTGTCATCTGTTCCTGTTCTGCCAAAGGAAGAATGGCATATTGAAATTACTCTGCTGTAGGCAAAAACAGCAAGGACAGCACATTATCCTCTGTTGGCACCTAGAGAAAATAAAAGAAGGAAAAGCATTTTGACGCTACTGTGAGAAAATACAGCATATAATGTGTTCCAAGTTAAAATACTAGGTTACTCTTTTAGTGAAGCTGCAAGACTTATATGCCTGCTATTCCTGCTTTTCACAAAAGGAAAAATTTGCAGTGGTATTATAGCAATAAGTATGATATCTCGTAACTCGGAGAGCAGAAGACACACACTAATAAAAATGGCTCTTCATTTGCACATATCTGCTAAGAGAGGTGAAGAAGCTTGGTACAGCTGAAACAACCAACACCTATCAGTTATCCTCAAAAGGACATAATAAGCTTGGAAAGATTATATTGCAAAATTAAAGAGATCCTGCACAACTTTAATTTCACTTGGCAAAGGAACTGGAATGAGGGCAGCTACTTCTTTCACGACATGTGAAAGAAGATCCAGAGGTGGAAGTATTTTTGAATCTTTAAGGGGGAGGGGAGATATGATAAAGTCAAGAATAAAGGGATTTTTCTTTCTTTTTTTTTATCAGGTTTTGGTCAGCATGTATAACATCTAGACAGATGATAATCATTTACAGTGAGCAGTCACACATCAGTGACTAATCAGGTCTTTAAAATGTTTTCTGCCTAAGAAGGGTGCTGGARGCACTAGGTAAAGTCTTAAATGTCATCTCTGTTAATGAGCTACAGGAATCTACAGAAGAAAATATTGGAACATAATAACCTTCAAATATATACACATCTGTTGCAAAGAAGAGGCTCTCTGAAACATTAACGGGGCAGTTTAGGAAGCTCTTTCTGCTGGGGGGAATTTGCCCCAAACGCTTCTGGAACTTCACAGTGGTGGCACAGGCAATTCTGCTCTCGGGCAGAGGATGGATTTGGCAACCTCTGAAAGTCTCCTTCGTGTGTTTTTAGGCAATTATAACACAAGAACTAGGACATACTGCAGTCATCATGAKAGGGACGATGTAGCATTTGATAAACTGCAATAAATGGCTCCTACAACAGAGTTAAGAGTAGACCAGATCTGGATTACAAGGATGTTCCATTCTCCATTCAATAATTTAGATTAAATGGGCATAAAAATTGACATCTGTGGCAACAAGGCCCAGATGGGATTTCATTCATTGGGTACACGGTGCACACAGAGCTGCCAAGACAGCCAATATCATACTCCCAAATGCAGAGGATGTCCTACAGCTTGGCACTCCTGAGGCTTCTCCACAATTTTACCTGAGATTTTGRTCTTCTATTTCTTTTTCCCAGACACCCAGGGAGGCTTTAAGTGGCAGGCTGTTTTCTCCCAACTGCAAAATTTATTATGCGTATTCACTTATTTTCAAACTTCAGAAACATTACAATTTAAGCCTGTGGCACAGGCCTGGCAGGTTCTTAGGGYAATCACAAGAAGTGACTCATCAACAGAAAGTTACTTTCAAAGTCATAACTTTCAAGCACAGCTTTCTTCTCCTGAGGAAGAGTGTGAAGAATTGCCTTTATGCATCCTAAACCAAGGGCCAATTATTTATACAGAATCAGGTAGGCTCTTTTCAAACACAAGCATGGACTCACAACAGGCAGCATTTCAAGTTTCCTCAAGGTTTCCTCGAGATACCTTGGAAGGCGTGAAGAGAGGAGCTCAGACCATATTCCAGGTGATGAGACACCCCAGGCTCACAACCCTTTCCCCTGCTACTGGTGCTCCCCCCACATCACCCGCTCGCTGCTTTTTCGTGCATCAGAGACCTAGCGCTGCGAGAGTTCCTCATGCGAACTCCCACCACGGAGCACCGTACTCGGAAAAACGGCAATATCAAGGCTTACATGTAACAAAGAAAGGAAAGAAAACAGCAAGGCACAGACAGGTGCCACAACGTTAAGCACAGTCACATTCTTTTAAAACAAAAAAGTGCCTTTTTTTAGATGCCACGTAAGCGATGTTTTCACAGACTGAAATGGGATCAAATCCTCAGACAATACATTGTAGAAAAGCAGGCATCCCCACTGAACAGTTCTCATTAAAATACTCTCCTCTACCAATGCCAACATTCCTCTTTTAAAGGTGGGGGGTGGGAAACGGTTTTCATTTTCAGGTGACCTTTTTTAAAAAAATCTTTTCTATAAAATATTAAAAACATTGGAGAAAAAAACACTCCTCTTTCTGTGTTGATAAAACTGCAGGTTAATTATAAACCTTTGTGTTTTTCATATATTAAAGTAACACCGCGCAGTTCTTGCTGACTTAGGATGAAAAGAAGAAAAACAAAACTGAACAAGCATAAACCCACAACTATCATTACCCATGTAGTCTCACTACACAGATGCTGGGATATTAGCTTGAATTGTGCAAGTATGAGAGAGGAAGAGACTGTGATAGATTAGTAGATAATATCACACAATGTCACCTAGCAAATGGTGATCACTGTGCTCATAGGCAGCCGAACAGCCACGCTGATATCCAGCAGCCACATAATTATATTTCAAATTAGTTTTCTGCAATGCAAAAGAGAAAATAAGAAAGCTCATCTGATGTGATCAAGCTAGCAAAAAAGACCTGCGTAATATACTTGGTTTTCTGGTCCAATATTATGTATGGAAAATGAGGTTGTACAAATTCAGTTCATTTCTGAAGGTTCAGGGTCATCTGTGATCCTGAAGAGCCGATATTGATTAGAACGTAAGTGTTTACGCTTGGTTCTAGGATCCCTCTTTACCCGCACTGTTCTAACGAGCCATGAAAATAACTGCATGGCCRAAATAGCCCTTGCAACTTCGCTATCATCCGAACATCAGGCACACGGGGGGAACACATTTCCAGCTACTGGGGCTACAGCAGYACAGCTGGAGCGATGCCGGAGCACCAGCGTGGAGTCGCTGCGGTGAAGAGCTTAGCAGAGGTATCATACCAGCCTGCCACACACGTGTAGTTACTGAGCTAGCCAGTTTTGGTGCTCCTCTTGGTGTCTTTCAGCATTGTCCAAAAATGTATAGAAGGTGGCAGCATGGGGGTTGCCAAAACTGGAGTTTTGGATGAGTTCACATTGCCTGCTTTTGCTTGACGCAGATTAAGGCACTCTCCTTACCGTAACGCCTACCACAGTTCTTGGTTGATGCTTTGCTAGAAAAAGAGCACTCGCCTGTGCACAACGAACCCAGAAACTGAGTCGACAAGCCCCTACTCTGGGTGAAATCAGTTCGAAGCGGAGGGACGTGAGAGCTCCCTTAGGGTAAATGTAGAAATTCAGAATACCGAAATTTAAGCCTAGGCACTGGGTCCAAGTACCTCCCTGCATAATGGCAGCTGCACAAAATAAATGAAGGAAATACATTTTTGCTAATTTCCTACTGTTTCGTAGCATGTTATTATTTATACTAGGAGCGAGAAATGTCACTTTTGTGCATAAGTGCAAGCTGTAAGAAAGTGGTATCTTTTTAAATGCACTGCCTTTATGAACCGTGCGGGCAAGCACTCGTCCTACTGAACTCAGCGGCAAAGCTGTGGCTTTCCATCGGACCAGGGTCTGACCCATGCTTGTGAATCCTGTCACACAAATAAGCTCTGCAAAATAACAACACAAGGCTGGCAGCTCAGGGGCACCATAAGGCTGATGGGAGCAGAAGGCCTTATTTCATTTTATTTTTGAAGCATTTAAACAAGATCCTGTCTCTTTCTTTCTGCTTCCATTCCTTTYCTTTCTCCCACTTCTCTCTGCCCAGAACCTTCCTGTCCATTCATCCTGCTTTACTCCATCCCGCATCTATTTCTCTGCTGTCAACTGTCAATTTTCCTTGACTCAGACCCCCACCCTCTCACCTTGCGATTGCTTTTTTTGAATAAGCACTAATTCAAGGGTGAAAAGACAAGAAAGGAAAAGRGAAAGACAYAGGGAAAAAAAAGCAGCTGAATATTGCTGCAACTGCAGTTTATAACTCATTTCTATAGCTCCCCCTGAATCCTGCAGCATTTTCCAGCCATCAAGGAGTCAYGGTAAAATATAACCCCTGATTATGAGGGTGGGAAAAGCAAGTGGCACAGAAAACTTAGTAATTCTCATCTAAGGACTGCAACTACCCACTGGCAGCAGGATTGCAGTGACAGTCTGTGATTTAGGGTCCTTGCTAGAATGTACGATGGTGTTATACCAACTAATAAAGAGTTGCAGTAGGGATGCGCTAATTATATTTTTCCACTTCAGCGTGTACTGAACATTGTAAACTATCATTTAGTGTCATTATTTTAATGATATATTATGTTGATAATACAATCTGGGTTAATTCCCAAATGTGACATCTAGGGAGAAAAGCTACTCTGATATTTTTAATGTCGTTTCTCATTATCCCTAAAACAGAAACTACAACAGTCACACACAACTCCAGAAAAWGCATTAATTTAACAGCATAGGTACCAACTATAATTATTTTGTAAACAATCTAGCCCAAACCAGCTGTAATCTCTGTTATTTTAGTAGCAGGAAAAAAGCCAAAGAAGAGAGAAAAAATATATTTTGTATAGTAAGGCCTACGATTAAGTGCTTTATTTTAAGGCATCTCTCATCTTTTGCTGAGAGAGGGCAAACAGTCAGCAGTGTATCCAGCACTGGCACAGAGGGAGAAAGGCTATGCATTTTTGTATGCCGGTCTCAAAGATGCTAGGACATCAAAGCATAACAAAGAGAAACCAAAATACATAATTCTAATCACGTATATTCCCCATCATATTAAGCACTATCAGACTCTTGATACTTTAAATGGCATTTTTCTCCCTAGGCTATTAGCCTGCAATCAGCAAGTAATCGTTATCTCTGAAATTCCAGCTGAATCAAAAGATGGGTATTTTCTTATATGCTTCGGCAATGACTCYAGCGCAGCCCAGGATGCGATGACAGCCCAAGCAGGTATTTACTTACTGCTTTTTATATTCCCTAGTYGGGTATCTCTGGACAGCTGCAGAAGCAAGGAGTCCTTTCTGGGCTCACTGCCCACAAACTATTGAATTAACTTCCCAAGGGCAAGTTGGGAGTGTTTATTATCCTTGCTATYGTAACTACCTTGTCTTCAGGTAGGTACCTTTACCTACCTTGATGTTACGCACTCATGCTTAATGTTCATACATATACCTAATAGAAGTTTAAATGAATGTGACAGTTAAATAGTAGTATCTCATGTAGCAAAGACAGGAATTTACATTAAGGTACATGCAAATATGGGACATTATGTAAATCATACTTTACAGTCTAAAGAGCTGCTGATCTTCCACTGGGAAGAGGAAAGACTTGACAGGTTACATGCTTCCCATCACACATGCTGCTTCAGCATAGGCTTGTGATAAACAAAAATTATCCCTGAATCATCTTACCCCTCTCCCTCATCCCTTGTAAGCTTCACAAAGTTGCACGTCAGCTTTAAACTGTAAACACGGTTGAGAGATACAAACCAGAAATTCTAAATGTCTAGATATTTAATTGGTCCTCTCAGAGAAAAGTCTCCTGCTTGCCAAGAGGTTGACTGACTCCCTCTTTCCTAATCCTCATGAAACAGGAGTATCTACCTTGAGTACAAGGGAGGCCTGATAGTGAATCGGATAAATGAATCAGGTCCAGGATATTTAACATCTTCCTCTGCCTCCTCAAAAAGCAGCCAGAGGAGCACAGATCCATTGCAAACTGACAAAATACGGCATCTGATAGACCCCACTCACTTTCAATGCAAACTTCTTGGCAACAGAGCCCTTCTGCAGGAACAGATTCATTCAGTTTTTATCAGGTCATTGAAAAATGACTTTCTCCCAGCCAGAGAAAGGCAGAAAAGTTCAAAGGGAGTCACAAAGCACTTACTTTAGCCATTGCTGGCAGCAGCTACGTTCATCCACAACAGAAGATGGGTCTTTGCTATCACAACCAGCAATTACTGGATGAGTGTTCCAGCCCCCAGGCCTGGAGGAGGAGCTGCTCTGAGCAATGAGAGGCAGTTACCCGATGAGGTTAACTACTGTGCACAGAGACAGGTGAGCACAAAAAGGAGAAGCATYTGCAAAACAGTTTGAGATGCACATTCAGATTTTACATATTCAGAGGATATATGAAAGAATGGGTAAGGCCACAAAGTCAAAGGCAAGAATTTGAGCCTCACTTCAGACTGGCATCAAAATTGCTCCRTCAGTTGGCCATAGTAAAAACAGAGGCCTAGCAGAGAAAGATTTGATCTAAATTCCTTCACTTTTTCCCGTGCTGTCCTATTTTTACCCCAAATCTACCCTGCCATAGGGAAGATGTGAGAACTTGCAGGTTGCATAACCCTGAATTTTCGCAGTGTTATTTAGCACTGGTATGGCTATAATTGTGATACACTGAGAACATTAGCAACCTTTTGCAGATCTCACACTCCTGCCCAACTGGTGTGATGTGCTCGTGTTATAACAGCTCAACGTGTTGTAGCCAAAAGCTGTCAAGAATGTCGTCTCAAACGATTTTTCTCAATACACTGTCCCTTGTTTAGGCCGCTTTATCTTGCGATCAGAGCAGGAACCTGGGACTCAAGGTGCTATTCACAACCTTTCTACTTCTTTATTATGACACTGGGAAAATCACTTAATCTCTGTATCTAGGCATCCTCAGCTGACAGACTGATACACTAATACCTAACACAGGCAAGTGATCAGAGACTTTGGAAACGAAGGACAGGTGGGTGGTACCTCTTTACAGGTAAATGAATTATGCTAATCAGATAGCCTGGAAAACCTGATCTGTCATACGCCTATCTAATGATCTTGGCGATCCTGGTCCTACTGCAGAGCAGTCAGCTGTACTTTCCATCAGCTTGCTAATGCCTTGAGGCTAGAGTAAGAACAAAATGTTTCCCAACAACTGTACTCAGACAGAACAGCAAATGTTCTTAAGAAAAGATCCCAACTGTAGTGTCCAGACCTTGTAGAGCCTAAGAAAGGACTAACAACAAATGAAATTTCTCAAAGAGAACCATCCCTTTTTCTCCCTCCTTCTCTGAGCACCGCTGACTCATGTGTTGTGCCTGTGGGGCGATTTGTTTGAAGCTCTCTGATTTGTCTGCTCTTTTCTCAGTCTTCTTAACCCCTTGGGAAGCTTCTGCTCTGCCAGGTGTGTAATCGAGCCCAAGGGGAGATCGAATGGGCTCACCTACCCCCTTATTATTGGTCTTATAAAGCCCAAGGGGCTCCTTTTCCCAAGCTGAGATTTGTAAAATAAATCAGGAAAGGGCTGTGAAATAAAGGCAGTGAAGAGAGGAGAAAAGCTAGAACATGTGATTGAGGAGGTCTGCTGGAGGTACCCCACTTTTTGCAGAAACCCAGCAGCCTCTGCAGAGATTAATTTTAAGGAAAGGGCCAACAGATCTGAATATTTTTCAGTCATTTGCAGTCTTCTCTGTCTGCACCACATGCATCACCTGAATGTTCTGGCTACAGACAACTCTGGGGCCTTTTTCTCAACAAACACATTGTCTGCCAAAAGTCAGGAGTACAGCCATATCTTATTAGAAAGAGCTGACAATAAATCCCTTATCTTTTTTAAGATCCAAATCTTGCTCCACCCCACACTATTGAACCTATTGATTTCAAAGTAAACAAAATTCTTTGTGCAGATCGGCTGAAAGGTGGATCTTGAATTCAATCTAAGTGTGCGGATACCATGATTTAAGCAATAGAAAAACAACAGGCTAGGGAATCGTCCAGAAAAATCTGCATTCAATCAAAACATATGCTAACTATGCATGATATTTGCTATATTGGGCAATGGCACTATTTCTACAAATGAATTTAACTCTTCTCCAGAGCGGGACCACTGTGAAGCATTTGTTCATTAGCATCTAGGAAAAATGTCTGATGAGTTGATCAGCAATTTGTTTTGGAAAAAAATTGTTACCCATTTCAGATCATCATTGAAGAAACTGCTTTTCAAATCTACAACATCTCAGGCATACTAAATACATGCTAATGAGTTCAAAAATGTGTAATGACAATGTTAATTCTATGGCTAGCCTGGAATCAAGTCTGTTTCTTTTCATCAAAGGAAAATAGGATTATCAAGTGCACTAGGAGAATTTTCTTTACATGATTGATGGGAAGAAAGAGTAATCACCTTTGAAGTGCCACTACATATAATACCTCTCTAGTGTTCTCTTTTTCTTCCTGACATCCATGAGTAATTGAAAGTAAAGAAGCTGCTTAGTGTGATCAATGAAGCCCAGATGACAGCCTCCTTCTGCAACACCTACCAGTACTATCAGGTGACAACAACATCATCTTTGATACCTTAGAGTTGACACAGGGCAACATATTTTTGAAATTCCAGACTTCATGGTTTGGCAGGTCTCACATTTCTGCAAACACTAATGACTTGTATTGGGTGCTGCTCTGTAAGCACGGAGGGGTCTGCACTTTGTTGGTAACAATGCTGGAAGTTGGCTTGGAAATAAGAGCAAGACACTTGTCGGGTTTGTACTGTCTCATACCACCAGGCTTCTGCTATGGAAAAGCCTCATGACCTTGCTTTCATGGCTGCTGAACATATGGGCCCCTTCTGGCTGCAACGGAGGGTGCTGAACCCGTCATAAAAATCATCTGCACCATGTGGCAAGGACAATTCTCCACAGTACATTGGTCAGGCAAGGCTGGGCACTAGCACACTCCCCATAGTGCATGGGATAAATACACCAAAATGAATGTCTTTTGTTGGTTACAAACATTGCTGATTCGATAAACCAACCAAATTGGGATGCAGGGCCCAGGTAGTCTGGAGCTCACTCATTACAGATTTCTGAGAGGTTAAACTGCCCAAAAAATACCTGTGTCAAATCAGTTTTGGGTTGCTTCACATTTATCCATTAGCATTCTCTAATATTGTTTTGGTATTAACAGCTTAGACATTTATAATGAATTAAATTACCGCTAAGTAAGGAAGCAGCAAAACAACAACTGCATCTCTTTCACCGAATTCTTTGCAAGACGACAGGCTGCTCTGAGCTGACTTCCCCGAGAATGATTCTCATAGAAGATAACCTACAAATCAAGCAACTGTGAACAAATTGTGACTGGATTCTGAGCACCAGGAAGGGAAAAAAAAAAAAAGGCTCTTACATACAGGGCCTCTCTTAAGAAAATAAAATTAAATGCAGCTTTATTGAAGTTTCAACCACTTGGATCAGATCTATTGTTTCACAGTCCCAGGCACTGCAATTGAAGGTGGCATGCCAAGGTTAAATCACAGTATTGACAGCATCTTGTGTCAGACACCTGTCAAAATGTAAGAAGGAACCTGTGAAAAGAAATAAGATGCCAAAAGCACACCACAATAGAGATTTTCATTTTCATACATCATGATTCGTAAGTCACAGAAACCGTATACCCATGAAAACAAGGTGGCAGCTACATGTCAACACTTCCTGCCTGGCAGAAAATTAGACTGGGTCAAACCGTAACGTGCCGCCCGCAAGCGCTCCGGGAGGCTGAGCGCGCCCGCGCGGGGCACGAACCTACGTGGGGCAGCGGGAAGTGGCAGATTGCTGCTCTGCTGGGAGGGCTGCCAGGGCCCATCCATACCCGACTCAGCTCCCTCGGTCAGGTGCGATGCGGATAAAACCAACCAACCAACAAAAAAAAGCCTTCTGAGAATAATCAAAGGCTCAAGAACACGTTTAGTTAATAGGAGTCCTGTCAAAATAATAACTGGTCTAGGGCATTCGGAGTGGGGAAATGAGACACTTGTGAGAGGAAGATGGAGAGTTTCAAAACTGCAGACGGGTCCACGGATACRGGAAGGAAAAAGGTTCAGCGCTGTAGCACTGACAGCTTTTAACAGAAGGGGATTATTTTATTATCTTTCTTTGTAATTAAAGTGAAGTGACTTTCAYGCAGATGGGCTTTCTGAACGTTATTCAAGCTACCAAATGACGCAGTCACCGAACAGCTTTAATGCCACGCRCACCTCTTGGCTCGCAAGCCTGCTTCAACCAATTCCAGCTTTGCAGCCACAAGCAACCTCCAGTAAAGTACGTTCTCCCTTCTACATTAGCTGTATTTATATGAGAAAATTAATGAATACAGTGACCACAAGAAGTCTGTACATTAGGCAGAAGAAGTACTCATCTCCATGCAGATAAAGGCGGTTTTCCTTCCAGAGCCCAGTCGTTTCCTGGTTTGTTCTTAAACTGCCCTGATCTGCTCTATAGGCCAGTCCTGAAACGCCCTGGCGGTATTCGCGTGGAAGTCCGCTTCTCGATGCTGATTTCTTTACAACTGCGAACGATACTGTCTGTTCTCAACTACCTATACGGTGCTTTCGCAATGTCACTCCTGCAGGCAGGCCAGGGAGTTTATAGCCAAAGCTTTGCAAGAAAACAAATAACATTTTCCTGTTGTTATTGATTGCCATCTATTTTCATGACACATCCGTGACTTTCAGCGACTTACACAAAAAACCCATTTTGCATTAATAATATATCTGCTCCTGTTATTTATGAACTTGATAAATTAAGTAATGCATACTAATAAAACAAGTCTAAGATATTCTACAGTGAGGAAAATATTAAATGAATATTTTTATATGAAGGGCCACAAAGCAACACCCAGTAAGAGATGGATTTGTTATTTGTACACACACACACATACACATCGCATACATGCATGTATCAGTGTATATACCGCATGTTCATTCCTGTTGCATTCTTTTCCTCTCTCCCATTAAGCATTTCAGCAAACTGCGGCCACCTCCTTTGCCAAAGAGGGCCAGTAGCAGGACTCAGCACCACTCAGCCCTTCAGAGGTGCACAGAAGATAAGATTTGGGACCTCAGGCTTGACCCCACCACAGGCAATTTGAAAAGGACAAAGTTATCAAGAGTGGTCATTTCCCAAAGGCTCTTCATGCTTCTGCTGCTGGCAGGACTTAAGAGAGATCAGCAGCAAAACAAGAATTACTTTTTACCATTTTTTTTCCCTTACAACTTCTGAATACCTCACTCAAATAAACAAATAAATAACTAAAATAAAGAGGCTTGCTGTGCTGGGTGCACACACCTAACGAAACACAGGCCCCGCCAGAAAGAGTCTGCAGCCCAAGTGCCTCTTTCTTTATATTGGTCGGTCTCACTCTTGGCTGCAGTCAACGTCACATCCTCTCTGTTGCACGCTGCAAAAATGTGTGACATTTTCAAAAATGCCTTAAACTGTGACAACTCTTAATTCGTGATATCTCCAAAATTTATTCGTATTTCTATCTGTCACACTGTTTTCTAGTCTAGTGTTTATTCTTTAAAGTAACTCTGCAGGAGAGGTAGCCACAGGCTTTTGCTCCTCCGGAGTTTATATTCCCAGCAGTGCTGGCTTTGGCCCTCTCACATTCGCTGCCGTCTGAGGCAGTACTGCTAAGCTAACCGGTAGCTCGCTCACTAACTCATCTTTTGCCAAAAAGTTCAGAACAAAGGCACTGGGGTGTTGGTTCTTGCATTTAAAATTGCAAGAGGTCAGACCGTACGTGACCTTGTGCATCTACATTAGTCATCACTTCRGATGAGCTGTAGAAGGACACGACACTCCAAAGCTGTGCCCCGCTGCRCATTTAACAGTAGCTGCAGCACACAGAAAATATCCTTTTATCAGAGTTATCCTGAACTATCTTCCAGTACTCTGCCTTTTATAATTAAAACATGCTAGCCAGAAGGAAATGCGACATTAACTAGCATTCACAACATGCCTTTGAGCAGAGATTTRCAGAGAACAACTCATTTTACACTGAGAAGATATTCCAATCCATTCGGGAAGTTCCACAAAACAAGAGCAGAAGTGCACAGRGAGTAACTACAACTATTCGCACAGACTGTTAATGTCAAAGGCAATGAAAATAGAGTTGTGCGTTCCTGGTACAGAGGGAGCAAGGGCTCTGCCTGGCACAGAGCTGCCAGCTCTGCCACCAGCTTGCTGGGTGACTCTGGAAACCATTTGCCCGCCTGCATCTCCCTTTGCAGAGAGGTTCCTGATCTCTCCCCTCCCTGCTAATATGTGTCCTCTYTAAAAAAAGGCTTTAAAACCTCTGGCATGTTCTAAGCCTGTATATCTGAGGCTGGGGACCCACGTAAAGAGCTTTTCTCAGCCAGACCAGTCCCCTGATCCAGGTTGCCGTGCTGTGCCGAAGCAGCACAACGGGTGGCACAGAGGTGAGAACAGGAGTCAGGGGAACATCAAGGACTGGAGCCACTGGCACTAAATGTGAAACGACAGTTCAAGAGAAATGAACGGGGCACAGTTTCAGTAAAACTATGAGACAGAAGAGTTCAACAGGCAGGCCGCCCCGGGGAAGGCGCAGGCGTCGAGCCTGCCGCGCTGCGCATATTCTGACCCGTTTTACGCACGCAAAAGCCTKGCCTGCTGCTTTCTGCCTTTAAAAATCAGGCACCTAAGAGAGCAGCCTCATCACTCTGGGGTCACCCTATAGTCTATGGAGACATCATTTTAGCCTGAGRGAATATCTCTGTTTCTCCATCAGCTATGGAGAAAGTCTGGTGTGACTGCACTGTGGTCTGAGGTGCCTTAGCTCTGAGCCTACTGCTAAGGGGGACAAACCCCTAACCTAGAGTTAAACACAGCTGAACGCTCCTCTTCCCATTTAAACAGGAGTTTCTGGTGATGCTATGGAAACCACTGCTTTTCTCTACAGACTCAAAGCTCCATTAAATACCTTTTTTTCCCCTCTCTCTTCAAGCTAAACTCTTTTCCCTACAATGTTGGCACCATTTTGAAAATGAATGCTGATGGGTTTTGCTCTTGCTCTTGACCTCAGATGAAACTCTCTTTCTTTCTCTATTTAGCCCAGACAAAGAGATAAATACTAAAGGTGGCTTACAAACACAACTGTCTGTAAAAACTGTGAAGAAAAAAATGCTTCTACTCTCACACTGGTAGTGCATAAATAGTTAAAGCAATAGTTAGATGCAATATTTAACATGTTATAAATCTGGTGGTTCCAGCCTCACATCCCAAGGCAAATGCTATTCAGCTAACCCCTTCTCCTTCTAGCCCTAAACAACTGCATCTCATCCTCAGTCCTGATAACATGCAACCATGAAAAAACAGAAGGTGCTGCAACTCAATCACAGAGCGTTTCCTTAAAGGACAAGTCACTATGCTTAGAAAACACGTAACATAATACAGCCAAGGAAAGCAGCAGTGGTCCTTACCCCTTAGGTCCTTTGGTTTAAGTTTCTGATTTTGAAATACATCTACAGCTCTAATTGGACTATGGTTCTGCTGCCTTTTTCTTAATCACTTCACATATATCCATTCTCTCCAAATGGATTAAACTGATAAAACAGGCTGCACACCTACAATTGTGGGAAGGATATCATCTACCAAAGTGTTATTTGCATGCATATCATGCTGTCACAAATACAAAATAAAATGTGTGTTCCACTAGCATGTAAACTAAATCACAAGAAGAAAAGAAAAAAGGAGCTAATTAAAATACAAAGGTGAAAGACTAAATAAATAGAACAAGTAATGAGCCAGATGACAGTGTTCCTTAGGCCATTACAAGGAGCCTACTTTTTCATACAAGTTTGGCAGAAGCATCCATCACTAATGGGGAGATTTCTGTTTTCTCCTATAAAGGCTTTTGATTTTATTGGCACCAGTCTTACACTTCAAATATACATTACATGGGTCAAATCCATTTTGGAGCACTCCTATATCATGTCTCAAAGAATTTTACCCTCACAATACAAACCAGGACAGTTGCATGCTTGACCTACCTGGAGTGCTACTTACTGCTGCCAGCATTTGCAAAAGCTGGATTTTCCCTTGGTTGCTGGGCAAGGGCTTTCAGGAACATTCCTGCTTTTTACTGAAAACACAGAGCAATTTTTTAATCTTCCTAATGGATGAGAAAAGCCTGAAAATGTACCTGAATGTACCCAGAATGCTCAGAAAGCAAAAGACAAACAGAATCACTCCAAGGTTAGCCTTTTCTCTTTCCTCTTAATTTCATGTTTTATTAAGCTAATTTTATAATTACAGGAGGCCAGCTCCTGCTTCTTGAAAGCCTGAAGACAGTAATACCCACCGCTACACTAATTTAATGATAGCTTAAGGGACCTCCCCTTTTGCAAAGAAATTATCAAGTCTGGAGCTAAGAACTTTCTCYGACCAAGATAGGGCAGTTCTCAAGTTAACTGGAACCCCAGGCAAATTTCTATCACACTGAATATGCCCTCTCTGATATTTCTAAGGCTTTGCTTAAGAACTAGGAATTGACTGTACAGGTGGGAGTCTTGAGAGACTCTTTACCTGACTGTCTTCACCCTCCTTTTCACAGAGGATCATTTCAGCAACGGGCAACCTGGCCGCAGCCCCTTCCCCGCCGACAGCTGCACGTAGAGCACTGAGCAGAGCAGAGYCCTAGCAAACCTGGAGTCTGCTACGGACCTGGTTTCAGGCCGTGCTGGATTTTTGCCCGTATAGATGAGTCACAGGAAGCCTCGYGCTACTGTACCTCAGAGATAAAACCACTGGACTTGATCTTCCCTTGTATTACTCGTGTGCTTGCTAYCAGGCAGAGAAGAGACTAAAGACATAGTTTTGGTTATCTCTTAACTCTTTAATATTTAATCAATATCTTCTACATAATATGCTACCTTCTAGATATCCTTGTGTGTATCTCCGAATGTCTGTAGCTAGTTACCCTATTCTAGATCTCTCATGCTTCTGTCTGTGCCATGCATACATACATACGATGTGAAGGCTGACTGCRTTCTGCCTTTACATATTCTGACAAGGTCTTCTCACAGGACTCTGGAATATTTCAGGCAAGAGAAGAAAATGGTACTGAAATACAGAAACTTGCCAGTTTGCCTCGAGACCATCCTGAATGCTAAATCCCACAGAAAACAGATGTAGTATGTAGGAAAGAGCGGAAGAGTGACACAGCTGAGAAAAAGACAGTGCACTGTATGCCCAGTGATGACTTACGCTTCTCTGCAAATACACAACTGAAATTAAATAGTTTCCTTCCCAAGAAAAAGACAYATCACACTGATAAATTAAGCAAACTAGAAAGAAGACGGCACACAGAAACCTGAGCCATAGGTGGTGACTACTCCAAAGAGGACACAGCTGCGTCATTCTGTAAATGACATCTTGTTGTCACTGTACACCATCACAGCTGAGTAATAAAGGAYTTCTGAATTTTAGGCACTGTGAGAAAATCAGCAGGATTTTGATTTAAGTTACATAGATGCAATTTGCAACTTGGCACTTATTCTTTGGAAGACCAGCRCCCACTTTGATTTCAATGCACTTCAGGTGGAACAAGTTTGAGAATGCGAACGTAAGCCCGTCCTGAGCGGCGCTCCSGCCTTTAGAAGACGCGAGGAGCCAGAAGTATGCTATATTAGCTGCGCAGGGTGTAGCTGAGTGCCTGACTGCTGAGAAGCTCGCGGCATCATTTCCAGAATAGTCCTTTCTGGAAGACAGTTACCTACTGTTGGTTTTTTTTTTATATGACATAGTTGAAATTTCCACCCTTGCTCACTGAATTCCTGCTTTCCCCAGAATGAAACAGTACCCATGAACAGAGTCTTTTTACAGGAAATGTCCTGACTGCCAAATGACATCGTAATTAAGTTCCATTGGTAGGGCTGAGGAAATGACTTTAACTTTAGTGGTAAGGTTTGCTTTAATAGGCTTTCAGCTTAAATCACAGAAGTTTATTAATTAAATCTGTCACCCCTAGGACATCAGCAGCATTCAGTTATTTTACAGAGAGGTAAAATAAACCAATGTCACCTGCTGGCAATCGAAAGAAGCAGAGAATAGAGCCTTGAAATCCTGGTTTCCCTATTCTGTCTCCATTAGAGCACTTCACCTCACAGAAGTTTGCTGCCAAACATTAAAATGCCACAAGTAAAGACCACAGCTGCTCGGGAAAAACAATGTACTAGAAAGCCACTGGATGATGAGTTAGGTTCCAAGACAGGAAACAGATATAAAAAGTTGAAGTAAATGTTAAATTGTACTTATTTCAGCTCTGCTAGAGGGGATCTACTGTCTCCCAGTACTTAAATTAAAAAGTCAGCAAAAGGATGTGTTGAATCCCAGATGTTAATTGCACAGGCTCACTGGATTAGAACTGGAGATAATTAATTGCCAAATTTTAATATGCGTTGAACTAAATGGTTGAGAAGATTTCTAGTACCTAGTTCAGAGGTCCAGAAGGAGAAGATTATTTCTCAATATGTGAGAACCCTAGAGGTTAGATTCATCTAAAACGTCTGATTTCAGGAAGCTGGGGAAGCCTGGGTGACTGGAGGAAGGGGCAAAAGAAGAGCTGTAATGCTTAGGTATACACTGCTGGAGCTCAAGGGGCCTCATACACTGCTAAGTTCCTCTAGGTAAGACAGAAGCAGCTTTTCAGCCTTTACAAATGAGCTGTCACTCTTCACTATGTCTCCTGTAAGGTCACCTATAGACAAAATGCTCCATTAGATTTTGCTTTAAAAAAAAAAATACAGCACTTACTGCTAAGATATCATAATCTCATTCTCCCAGTTCCTTGGAATTCAGTTTGTCAGTTAAAGCTCACAGCGAAATAACATAGTAGAACTAAGAGACATACCTTCTTAAGGGAGAAATAACTTTTTTTTTTTTTTAATAAGTCTGCAAAGTAAATAATCCAAGAACAAAGCTAAAATAGAGAATAATTAATTTTATTGTTTCACAATAGTAGATCTGCAAGGTCTCAGTCAAGATGAAGGCCACCGTACTTGCTGTTAAATGCTCATTAAAATCTAAATAGAAAAGGATAGTCATGAGTAAGAGAGTGGCCTAGGACTTAAGGTGTACATGGTCTACACGGGATCAGGGAATTGAGCCTTGGCCTCGAGTCCCCCACTCAGTTTCTCACTCATCACCCCTCCCCAACTTCACGCACTAGGAAACTACYGTATTACACGTGGCCTACCTAGCGTTTCCACCAACACAGAAAGAGCGAGATTGTTTTTCCCCTCCCCTTCAGGACACCCAAAAGGTATTAGCGAGATTCTCACGCTTCAGTTCTCGGGCATCTGCTGCATGCTCCTAAGGTTTAAGAAACTAGGACTGAGCAGTATAATTTGAAACTATTGTTATACTGATAATGCCACAGCTTATTTTCCTATTACAGGTGACCCAAGGGAAGTAATTTCCTGTTTGATGAGGCACCTAAATGACGTCTAGCTGTGGGGATCAGAAAAACATGCCCCGCAATTAGATTTAGAGAATATTGAGCTGATCTTGGTTTGTGCTTGATACCTTTTGAATTGCACTTCCTCCTCTGCAGCCCCTGTTAAAGGAAGCTTTAGACAGTCTGATATGAAAGTTCACAACCTTGAGGTCATCTTTGATATCAGCCCATCTTTTGATTATCAGTTTAGCTATATGACAAAAACTTTTACATCTGCAGAGGATAGTCAGTAAGGCTACAACCAAGGCTGTCTCAGGAGGGTGCCAGTCTGTCATTCATGTTTTCATTACATCTTGGCTGGATTATCGAAACACGTTGTTCACAGGCCTTCCAGACAAGACACTTCAGAAACCGCAGCACAGGAAAAGAAAAAATAAATGAAGAAGCTGGAGAGATAAGTAGCTATCAGGGAGCAGAGCCCACTGCAGCCATGCTGGGAGCTCAAYGAGAACCTCTGGGAGGGCAGCAAACTGCATTGCTGGTCTTCCACCCATCTCCAGCCCACTGGAGTGGTCTTCCAGCCCACTYGGGCTTTTCATGGATGCCCCCCAGYTCATCTGGTTTTTGCAGTTCTCTGGTTTGGATCCAGAGCTGTTTGTACAGAATTCTTCTATTACAAATTTGACATGAAAACCAAGATATTTACACAGCRCAAATAGGCAGTAATCAAGCAAAAGCCTAGAGCACTACCGAACTAAAACAGAGCGCACGTGCACGAGCACGGGCAGCGCTTGCCCCATCCACAGAAGGCTGCCCAGGGAACGGAGCCGGGCAGCGGGCGCTCAGCAAGGAGCCTCGGGCCAGGCAGGCTCGACGCCTCCAGCTGCGCCCGCACCGGCGGGCATCGCCCGGCCCCTCCGCGGGCCGCAGGGGGCTTGCAGAGCTCCTTCCCGTCGTGGAAGTACGACGCAAGGCTACACCGAACAGCCTTGGAGAGCAAAAACTAAGACAGGCCACGTATAGCCCCAATATAACAACGACTTCTGTGCTAGCACAGTCATGATCGCTCAGACATTCAGGGTACGTTTTTAACGCACAGCTTTACACGGAAGGAAGCTAAGCCATACCTCTCCGAGCAGCACACTACAATTTGGGGGGACTTTCAAACCTAAGGCTATTTATTCAGATTCATTCAGCTCTATGTATCCTTAATGGTATTTCAACATCTCTTCCCTCTAAATATTACCTTAGTTTTCATTCAGTAGTTACTTCTGTGATTCTCCTACATRCGAAGGGCACTCAGGAATTTACTGTATGTTGTAATGTATTGGTGTAATTACAAAATCTCATTAAGRAGGACTTTATTATTGATTTACTGGTTTTCTATTCATTAAATTTTACTATAAAAAGGATTATTACTTTTAAAGTCAGCATGCTTAAACACAAATGGAATTATCGTAAGAGCAACAACATAAAATGGAACTATTAATATTAAAACAGTTATAGTTTGAAGATATTCATTTAATAAATCTTTGTGATATCAGCAAGATTGATGAGTAGTTATACAAACGAGGGGAACACGAGAGAGATGATCATTTATTATCATTACAGAGATATAAAGTACGATTCAGTATTTCATAATGGATGTTAAATTTGATTTAACATATGGCTGACTCATTCTCTGAAAACTATTCTTAAAAGACAAACTCACTGAAAAGACAAATCCATTGTCTTAATAACACACCTCAACTATCTTTTGATAAGAAAATAGCTACTACATCCTACGAGAAATCAGGCAGTTTATGGCAGAGTTGCCACACTATATGCCAGGAGCACTGAACGTGCGCACCTCTAGGTTGAAATAACGCCTCAAGCATGCCAAGACAGGCGAGAACGGAAAATGAGCACAGAGCGTCCTCCCCCTCTCGTAGCAAACCCGYGTCCCCACAGCGGTATATGTCTTTTGCTCTATGCATGCAACAAATACTACTTTTGCCCACGCATAAAGCTACAGCAAAGGCATATCTGAATGTGAACAGGGATGAGACTTTAATTCACAGACTGCCYAGGTACAAGCCCTACTTGCACCTCCTTGGTGTGCAAACAGAGATTGCTTTTCCATACACGCATAGGCCATCCCATAATAAAGTAGAATAATCCTTTCCTAACACCAGTGGGCTCTGAATCGAGCCTCTGTACARGAAAAATTATACTCAAGTAGTGTAGCAAATTCGCCAACGTTCACTAAAATGCATTTCAACCTCTATCAAGCGGTACATCTCATACTGCATTAGCACCTGCTAATGCAACAAGCACTTGCAGTCTTAAACTAGAATGCCTGCACAACAAAATATCCCCAATTCCATATGAATGCTGAGCAGCAGAAACTGAATTCATTAGCCCTACTTAATATCTTACTAATATAGTATAATGTAAGCATACTGTAAGAGAGGACCACTAATTAAAAAAAGAAAAAAGATAAAAAAAAAAGTGACTCGTATTTCTTCATGAATAAAGACCTGGCAGATGTTTCCTCAAGTGTCCCTCTGAAAGACTTGTCATCTGAATTACCAGTGTGATTGCAATGTGTTTGAGGTCTTAGTGGTGTTCTGCTAAATAATCACGGCCAAAAAGACTTGCAAAAAATACCTTTATAGATCCATTGTTATTTTGATGTGAATTAAATACAAAACGAAATGGCCTTTCCCTTACACTCTCCACAAGAATATCTCCACGACATGAGCATCCCACCAGTGAGACTGAATGAAGCCATGAAGCATCTTTCATACCTTCAATACCTGTATCAGGTGGAAAGCATCAACATTTTTCACAGAGGACTCTGCCCTCAGCAGCCCTTCCCTGGCCATAGTTACTTGAAATAATTTTTTGTTCAATTAGGAAAATAATTGAATCAATACCTCAGCRTATCACTGGTTCCTCTCCTCTGAGGCACAGCACTAACCAAATATTTATTTATTTAATTCACCCTACTGTGATASTCTAGTCCTTGTTAAAATATTGCCAGCTCAAGTCCCAGCAGTACGGTTTACGGGAAGGTTTACTGTTCTGGTGTACCAGGTTCCTGTTTGGAAATCATCCTCATAAATAGACTCCAGTAAAGGTCTGATGTTTTAATTTCCCACCTCTACGGAGTTTTACTTGTTTCTACCCTCTGTCATACGCAATAACTAATCCAGGCTTGCACTTAATGAAAAAAGATTGTTGAGCTGCTCTGTTACCCCTTCTTATAAAACAATTTACATTTTCAAAGGAAAGGCTTTATCTCATTCTAACAAGTTCTAGGCCTAATAACTGTGGCCTGTAATAACTGACATATTATATACATACATACACACATGCAGCTTCTCAAACACTATCTCATTTAAGCGATATGTTATAGACTTGAACATGCAAAGGAGTAGCAGAACCTTTTTTTGCAAATATTGTAAATATAATCATTTGCTAAAATACCTGTTCACTTCCTCTCTGCAGCCATTTGTTTATTTAGGTAGCAACTGAATCTGCCCGTCGACGTGATGTACCTCTGAGACACTATCACACTTGGCCTGTTTCACCTTTTTTTCCCTCTCTGCTCCATGGGAATTTACTTTCTCTCATGTATCACTATTCAAGCAAACTTCCCAGTTACTAAACGCACTAAGGTAGTATGAGAGGAAAATCGTGACAGGATGAAAAGGTTTCAGAACATTTGGCAATGGATGGATATGCAGATATTCTACTGAGGCAGCAATGATCTGTARTAGGAAAATTCTAGCGTCAGTTTTTAAACCAACCCTTCTTTCTAATTTTACAGACTACAATAGATTCACCAGCTCCCWGGAGAAAGTGAGTGTGGCTGGTACAAAGATGAACAAACCTTGTTAAGCGCAATCATCTTTTGAAAATATATTCCCTTTTCAGTTTGCTGCAGTATGTTTCTCTACTGCTAGTAGTTCACTTCTGCTTGTTTACAATTAAAGGATAACATTCACAGTAGAGTACACCAGTCAAAAAAATCACCTGGCTTCTGCAGGTGATTAAATGTCAAGAAAAAGTAAGGTGCAAGTTAACTGAGAAAACTGTTAATTGCAAACACACCCCAGTATCAACAGCTCTGTCCCTGTTACTCTCTCCTTCCTAGCAAACCACACCAGAAAAAGGACATTTGCAACTCACGTGGAGGCACAGAGATTCTTTGCTGATGCTTTCCTAGATTTTCTGTTGATGCTTACTCAATGCAGCTTTTCATAGGTAAATAAACTGTCYGAGGGTAATGCTTTGACTATGTAGTGTGGTGCTGAGAAGAAGGAACTTCAAAAGAATTCAATTGCTTTTTCCTAGTTTGGCATTTAAAAAAAAAAAAAAAAAAGTCTCCTTCCACGATGACACGGCAGGCACTTGCAAAAAATCTGACATTTTACAAAATAGATACCTTGAGCTGAATCAGTGTTGAAATAGCAAGTCAACCACATGATATCATCGAGACTCCYCTAAATATACAGAAACAGTAAACCCATCCACAAGAGTAGCACTAAATCCAATTTGTTGCATATATAAAGATCACAAAGACAGTAATCATGCAAACTGTGACTTCAGGCACATTCTGTCCCAGCAACATTCATTCCAGTGTCAAACACACTCCAGGTCGGTATCTCTGTACCTGCGTGCATTTCTGGACTACAAGATTCATCACCTACTTTGTCTGATGAAAGCTCCATTGTTTTTACAAGCTTTGGAGAATGAAAACATCCCAAAACAGCTTGAAACTATAATGCAACAAATGYCAAGGACTCTCAGTTTATATTCTTGACAACTGCTTTCTCCTCGAGTCCCTTCAGCAGGGCTGCCTTAACTCTCTGTGCACCCAGTCCTCAGCAGACATGAGCACCCCGACTCATGGCAGGAGGAGCTTTCTCACCTCTAAGGATACTCAGGGCTACTACCTTGGGTAAAGAGTTGCAGAGTTGAGCCCTGCACCACATTTRCACCACAGATGAAGTACTAGCAGCCTGTGAAAATGATCACAGCACCAAGGGCAGGAAGCACTGATTCTAAGCATACATATTATTAATTAAGCTTCCTCTTTCTCCCAGTCAGCGCTTCTGAAAAGCCTCTGCAAATAGGAGGTGAGGATGTAAATGAAACAAAGCCTTTTTCTGTGTAGCTCCATGTTTTAACTTGATCTTTTCACTCTCTTCTAGCCAAGCTTAAATGCCACATAGATGATTTTCAGAATATATGGCCTTTCTGTTCCTTTCTCTTCTTGGGCTTCCACACTGATGCTATTGTTGAGCACTCAAAGGCTCTTTGTAGCCCAGAATAGCTGTACCAAAGACTTTGCCGTATTCAGCCTTTTACCCAAAACCTGATTCTTATTCTGTGGAGTAGCAATGAGTCTTTTAAACCCTGCATGCTTTCTCAGGCATTTAAGGTTCAAAAGTCCCTGATGTCTAGTTAATCAATACTTTAGGAAGATCTTGTATAATGCTCATTAAAGTCTAATGCATTGTATTTCTTCAACTCTTCTATGCTCTGTGTTCAAACGCTCTGGAGTTTCTCTCTAGCTAAATGGCCTTCTAGTTCCTCACAAAGCTAGTCGAGTTGTTTTCCTGCCCGATTTTCAGTGATACAGCTTAACACCTCAGATAAGCCTTTTGTCCCAAATCCTTCCTTGCCCCATAGGCAATCCCTCAAGAAAATAAGAGCAGGGAGAAGGAGACGCTTTTCAGATATTAATTCCTGGAGCTGCTGCTGTGCTTTTCCCTCTACAGAAACTTGTCGGCTGTCGGAGGCAACAGAGCGCACAGCAAGGACACCTGCACAGTGCTCCCAGTCCCCACGGATGAGCGGCCAGATGCCTTTCAATGACAGTTATTTTCTCCACTTCACTCTTTGAACTCAACTGTGGGCAAAGCTGTCGAAGGCTCCTGCCTCTTGTCTGTGTGCTGCCATCAAAGCCAGGCAGAGGGATTCCAAGCGATGCTAATCCAAACGACATTAAATATCATTCAGCCTTTAATCAGGCCTCAACTCTGTGGAGCAGGTTAGAACAAGGCTTATACACCACTTGTGCACCATTTCTGGCCCATCTACAGGACTTAAGTTGTCCAGACATACAGCTGCTAGCTCCCTGTTCAGACACACAGCTGCCGGCGTCTGCTCAGGACTCCTTTCACCTCAGACTACCAAACCCCTACTCTGATAGCTTGAGCTGCCCACAGCTGAGCCCTCAAGGGTTTGGTGGGTGCCAGCTGCCTTCTTCAGTCAAACTGACAAATATTCCTCATTTTTTTGCAAACAGAGAATAGAACTACGACGGGAGATGGAGACTGCGCAGGGCACTAGCCAGCTATTAAGTATAGCCAGGTTCGAGCCTCTCATCTTATTTGATTAAGAGTAGATTAATAAGATCAGGAAGCAGTTTATCCTGTATCATAGATGAACAAAAACATCTGGCTGGGATCTCTACTCTTGTTTCTTGCTTCAGAACAGCCAGAAACAATGAAATTTCAAGGAACACCAGAATTTCCCTTCCAATAGAACAGGCTACTTTGCAAAATATTGCCTCAGCAGCAAAGATGTAGGCAGACCTAGCAGCAAGAGCCATGCCGGGGGAAAGGAGAAGGCTGCTATGAAGCAGCGGCATAGCACATAGCTGCCTCTTGGCTTCTCCTGTGTCATTTGGGCTATGCATATCGTTGGCCTAGGACCAGAGGGACACACCAACCCTTCACCTGACCTGAGAGAAATGTAAAACAATACAGCACAAGTCCCAACAGTAAAAAATCTCCCTTTCTCTATTCCTGGATGCAAATCCAAGCCACCTTCCATCCCAATATGTTGGGGTGACATTCAGATAAATATGCTGTTTAGATTTTCTTCTTAGTCGCATTATCATGACTCAAATGAGACCTTGTTAGCTGAAGTAAATTGATAGGAATCTTATAAATTAAAGTCCACATGATTTCTGAAAATGAAGTGATACACTTCATAATTGAGGAGAAGGGATTGTATAATGACTAAACAAGCCTGTGTATAACAGTTATTCAGAGAAGTTAAGATGGGATCTTCTAATCTTTAAACTCAGAGATAGGCTGCTCTCTCCAAGCCTGTGCTTACGCTATCACACACAAGCTAGGATGTCCTAAGTGACCTAAACTGCAAACTACTGTCACTCTTTTGTAGTTGAAGTGTTTAAAATAGTATCTTGCAAGATATATTTAGCTTTTGCCACCTTATCTGGAAAGCACTGCAGGATGACCACTAGCTGATCTCAAATCAAAGCTCATGACAACTGAGATTCATATGTCTGACAACTGAGAATCATGTCTCTATTACCAGTATAATTTTACATTCAACTGATTTTTTTTAAAAGCAAATTTTATATTGCTGCTTGATTTCTGTAGTCATGCAGGTAACAGCTTCACAGTGTAGGTCAGGGTACCTCTTGGTGTGTAAAGACACTTAATTAAAAGACTAGATGAAAACTACCCTTCAGAACCTGATGCACCTGTTTTCAGATATTGAATTCACATGCATGCCCCACAAATCAGGCAAAATCTTAGTTTGATATGGCAGTCAGATTTGGAAATGTGAAATAGATAAACGCAATCTCTACTTCATAACAAATCCAAAGCATTCCCCCAAGACAGCAGAATGATTTCCATTCCATATAACAGAGATCTGCTTTYTTTTGTTCTATGTTATATTAATAATCTGATGTTACAAATTACCAGAGAGGACAAGAGAGAAAATAAAACATATTTTGCTGAAGATGCCTCACTATCCTCCAGTGAAATGCCTGTACTCATCCTGCTCTAATTAAGCAAGGTCCACGCCAATATTGAAAGGAAACATCCCCAGAAAAAGATCCACATTTGGTAATTATTTATAACAATGTAGTAACAYTCCTGGCCTCAGAGAGCACAACCTCCTAATGACAACAGCTACTGCAATCTACTTAGGCTTTAGACACTATCTGACATGCACTGGATAATACTCTCAGAAGTATTTCAGTGAATTTCAGTGTTATTTCAGTGAATGAAACCACGGTTCCACTCTGGAGCTCTGGTGACTCCGCACTTCGAGAGCAAGTTAGCTCAGTTTTCTGCCAATCTGGCCCAGAGATAATAAAATAAAATAAATAAAATAAATCAAGGTGTGCACTTTTTGGGTTGTGCCACAGAGGTGGCAACAACAAGAAGGTTCTCCAGACCAAATCCKGCCCTCAGTTATGCTTGCGCAGTCCTTACTCTTCGAGAATAACTGGAATACAAGGCAAGAGCAGATATGCCAACGTCAGCACACGTGGATCAGAGGATACCCAAGACTGGTTTATTGGCAGAGAGGGTGACATTAAATATTTTTCTGACCTACCATAACTTTAAAGCAGGGTCTGTAGCAAGCTATTTGTAGCAAAAAAGAGGAAAGGATTGCTGCAATTTAAAAACAGTAAGTACGGATTTTCAGACACAGTGCATTCCAAGCACCACAAAACTCACCTGGGAACGTATCTGAGCACATCTACTTACGCCTGTGAACGCCGACAGAAAGGGCTACTTGTTTGTCTAGTACCCGGCACAGGACTGCTGACTAAGCCCTAAAGAGGGCACAGCACTCATTTACTGGTTCTGTAAGTGACACAAGGAGGAATTCAGTTCTTTAATTCCCCTTCAGTCTTTATTTTCCTTTCAGAACACCTTATCCATAGACTTCCATGGCTCATGGAAGCRAAGATGCCAGCTCCTTGATTCCTTTCCTCCTAAATGAGGTCCAGCCTTTCTAATGCAACCCAGTGCCAGGTGGAACAGGTACACAAATCTGGGACAAACCATTCTTTGTTTTAATTCTGGAGGGTAATGATGGTTTCCTAAGGGAATGCCTGGGAATACAATGCTGATTGTGTTTAATAGAAAAAAAAATATAAACCTACTAATTTCTGAGTGCTTAGGAAGTAATTAGTCTTTTGTTTAGATGATGTTTTTAGCTTTCAGTCACATGGAGCTAAATCCAAAGCAACTACTTGAAATTAGTGAAACAGCCTCTTCAATCTGACTCTCCATTTTCATAATCTTATATAAAAATACTTGGCTAGCAAAAGCTGCAAAATATAAACAACAACAAACTACAATTTCAGTTTGACCAAGAGGAAAAGTTATCCTAATTTTACTTGAAGAGTAAAACTTAAAGCTTTCCCTAATATTGCAAACAGCTAACAGAAATGTGCAGCAATTATTATAGTAGGAGCAAGAACAAGAATGGCTAATTCACCACATAGCTCGGCAGGCTCCTCACTGCCCCCCAAACAGGGGAGCTTTGTAATACCTTATAAAGGAAAAAATACTTTTCTATCGTGACAAGCAGTATCTTGTGGCCAGCCAGGTGGAATAATCCCAGGCACTCTGTTCAATAGGATCACACCCATATCTTTTGTTTTATCGTAACGCTGAGCTTTTCCCTTGCCTACTTTCTATGACCTTCACGTTTCCATGAGACAAGACTAAGTACTATTACCCTCCCCAGTTTCAATTATTGCTTTGATATTTCTTTGCTCCAAGCTATCAAATTCAGTGTGATTCCAGTCTTTCAGAAAGCAGGAATAGGAATGTGATTATTACTGGGAGAAAAGTATGGCACCACCTGTAAAAAACGGCAATAACACTGAAACGCTCTTTTCTAAAAGATGCTGTATGTCACCTTTGTTTAATATTCTGATGGTTTCACTTAGAAAAATTAATACCTGGGGAACAAATAATTAAAAGTGTCTTTCTGGAGTACTGCAAGCATCCCCTAGGGATCTTTATTATTCTAACTATTTCCCATTTAAAAATACACAGGTACTAACAACCAACAAATTATTACATTTCCTTTAAATGAACTGAAACAACAAAGATAATTAACTAAGAACATAAGCCTGCCTTCCATATGGTAATACACATCCCAAGGGCAAAGTACTTCTCTTTTAAGGAATTCCCCACAGACTTCTCATCCACCTTGTAAGGGTAATTAACAGCAGCAAATACAACTGAACTTGCTTAATGTTACAATATTCTGCAATGTATTACTTTTTTCATGGAAAATGAATATGATATGCAAAAACAGAGTGCAGGGGTTTGGAAAAGTGAGGCTGTATCTTCTGTGATAGGGCATGCCGATGTGATGCACAGTACGATTTAAGGTCTGAAACGAAATTTAGAACCATGTTTACATTTGGAGTTATGTCCAAAAAAAAAGCCGAAATGGGTAGCATGGTTTCCCAGAGCAGAGTTTATGGAATTTCCTATGAACAACACCCATTTTTGAGGGGAGAGGAACATGTTGGTTAGTAGAAATGTGATATTTAAAATTAGGGGTAGATAAGGCAGACTATGGTTTTGTAACTTCATTAGATGAGGCAAACAGTACACTGAATACCAATGCTTTCTTTGGGAACACAGTGCATATTAAAATGACAAAAGCATCTTGTCCACACTACAAGTTTAGTCTTGTTACCCAGTATACCTTCAGCACTTACTGTTAGTAAGAATACTATAAGGAAAAGTGAGATGAGCAGATTGAAATTAAAATGTAACAGCTAAAAAATAGGAAAGTGCAGTTGCATAGGGTAGGTGAAGAGATGTCCTTCAGATTGGCTCTGGACTTGCATGGAAGTACAGCTAAACAGCCAGACACCTCAATCAAAGGAAACTCGGAGAGGAAAGCTATGCCCAAGTTAGCTCAAGCTGCAATAGGAGAAATTATTGTGACTCCTGTGTTATTACCATAACGGCTTGTTCAGTTTTCCAAGAGCATGGTTCCATGGCTGCATAATCCCTTCAAACCAATCATCTGCCTTTCATTATACAGGAGACCAGACTAGAAATTCAGCATTTCTCTTCTGGTGCAAAAATCTRCAGGCAAAATCCTGGACAAATTTAAAGTCAAAGTAATTTAAGAAGTGCCATTAACTTCAATGACACCACTGTTTTGCTTTATGCATTTACTAAAAAAAAAAAAAAATATTTTTTAAATCCTTATTTTCTACAAAAGATGCAAATAGTGAGCATTCATACAAATGTAATACCCTATAAAGAGTATTCTTAACAGCTGTCAATAATTCCAGGAAGGCAGGCTAAGCAGTGAAGAGCAACCCAAATCTGGTTAGCGAGCAAGTTTTCATATTTTATGATATTGCTTCAGTGAGGGATTTGACAGCTTACCGATGGCACAGTGTGGACCAGTTTTAAATACAAGAACATTTTACATGGGATAAATCACTGAGCTGAAAGAAAGTGAATGATTGGCACTGGGCAGAAGTACTTTTTGCTTCAAGGCTCTGGCCTGTCATTTGCTGGAAAATCTGTTTTATTAAATGCCATTCACACTTCCCAGATAAGTCACTGAGGGATATGCCAGATTCCTTCCCAAATACAACTTGATACTCAGTGCTGATCACTGATGCGAACACAACATCTCTTTTGATGTTCCTAAGCACTGAAGTGTATACATTTCGCAATGAACTAAATGTTTATAAGGCTAAAGGAGGGAAAGGATATCCACCCAACTCTTTCGCTGGACAGAGAAACTGTAGTTTTATTTAAATAAACTGATTTATTTAAAAAACTCAAAACAGCTCTGAAAACCCAAGGCAGATAGCAATTGCTTGTGAAATTTTCACTGATGAGAGTGAGTTTTACTTAAGCGCAATTTCAGTCAATCAAGTGAAGATTTATTATCAGGAGATTGGGGCAGGAAGAGGGAGAGTAATAAGGGCTGCTGAGTAACCGCGATACACGGAGAGTCCTGGCTGTGCCTTCTGATCTGCTCACACAAAATCCCTTTCTCTCAGTAATCTGCCCGTAAGGGGCACGGTGCACAATGATGCGTTTCGTTAAACTAAGGCTCTTCATTTGCATGAGTTGGTTTTTGTCAGGCATGATGGTAGAAAACACCAATATCATGAGCATCAATGGTTCCTTTTCATTTCTGCTGTACATGTCAAGAGAAAATAAATGTATTCCAGTGATACCTAGCAATCAGGCAGATCATTAGCATGAAAATAATAGTGTTATTCAGGTAGCATACAGGATGATTTCTGCTTAGTCCCCTTCAATCCTAAGAAGCAACTAACACTTTTTCAAAAAACCCTGTGGCCTCAGATCACCCTTAAAGGGTTCAGAAGTGCACTTACGTTGGAAGTCCCCTAATGTAGTTCATTTAACAAATAYAGTATCTACAGCAATAAATGAAGTAGATTTGCCATTAAAGCTATAAAAAAAAATCAAAGATTTTACTACAGCAAGTCTATTCATCATCAGCACTTATCATTTCCAATGGCCTTTTCCTGCAGCTCAACTTGTATAAAAAATTTCCAAATCAGGCATTGCACAGATTTTGAAGTGATATGCATTCTAACCTCTAGCATGCTTTAAAAACTACTGTTTAAAATAGCATAATATAAAAATTCAACCAAATAAGCCTTGTGGAGTAGTTCTGCCCATATCAATGGCAACACTCTTAACCTCCATTTTCCTTTGTATTAAAATCAATGACAAACTGTACGCCCACACACTATCCAAGAGACTCACTACTAACCCTAATACATTATTCTAATTATTTCCTATAAAGGAGTGCATTATACATGATAATGATYGGCAGCAGATCATTATAAATTAGATTTACAAACAGCAGAGGAAGGAAATAAACATTTACAATGCAAGCAAGCATCACTTTACCTCAAATGTAGCTCAGACTCTAAAGTGAAAGACCACCAGCATTTCTCAGGCTTCTGAGTGAACGGAGAGCTGTATATTCAGCTGCAGGCACGATCACAGAGAATACTAATTATCACTTAATATCTAAGTGAAAATAACATAACACCTTTATTCAGCTGAAGGCACTGGTTCCGGCAACTGCTATACGGGATACTCCCAGTCTGCAAATACAATCCGACAGAGCACCATTTCAAGTCAAGCTTCAGGCTGCCATCGGAAAAGGTCCCTACAACTGAGAAGCTGGGACTAGCGTTGTCAGACACCCCAGGGCACGTGGCGTTTCCCATACTGCATGGTCAACCACAAGCCTTAGACATGAACATATGTTTTCTTTTTTTAAAAAAAGAAAAAAAAAAGTCCACATAACACAGTTTTTCCCAGCCGACTCAAGCATGCCCGGCCAAAGCAGCTGGGCTCATTCGCTGGGCCTGCAGCTCACAGCATGGGAAACCAGCACTGCCCAGGACCACAGAGGCACTGCCAGGCACAGCTTCCCAAAACCCCACGACAGCCCTGAGCTCACGTTACTAAGCATTTCATCATTGTTTAATCAGACTTTGATGCTCTTGTTCTTAGCTTAGCCTAGTAATTGGAGCTACTTGAGGGAGACAGTACCACTAAATATAAAGAAATGCCAGTATCCAGGCCTTCAGTAGAGCTTATATATTAATAGGCAGGCACCAAGGGCAGAACTGACAGATCARTTATTGATCTCATTTTGAGGACCCTTCTGACACATTCTCTGTTGGGATTGAAAATTTCTATTCTTAGCCCTCTTCTCAGTGTTCATCCTGCTCACATCTATTGGAGCTGAGAGCAGTAAGCAAAGCCAGTATTCCAGCTCTTCAGCCTGCTTCTCTGAAGGTTGCTTCAGCACTATGTATCTCTTGGTGGGTTGACYGCAAAAGCCTTGAAGCACCATTGCAGTAAAGCTGTCAGAGCCAACATGTATTGCAAAGCATCAGTGCAAAGTTACAGCCTAGAAACTTTGAAGTTGCTCCTGAGAAAGTTTTGTACYACATTTGGTGTGAATTATAAAGGTAAAACAAGTTCATCTTGGGGCAAGATTGATTACAGTGACTCAGAAATTCCAATAGTTCATTTTTTTTAATTTAAATCTTACATGCTTTTCTTTCTTCCTCTTTCTTTCATGAACATAGACCTTGTCAAATGTGCTAGCTGAAGCAGCAATGTCTCCTCCAGTACATCATAAAATATGTAAGAATAAACAGTATGGCAAAGYGAGTAGTTCTAGAACAAGCTTGGCTCTCGGTATTTTCTGAGTTTGGAGTACTTTTCATTCTTAGTGCTGCATTAGTGTTATTTTCAACTATTTGATGCGGTRTTAACTAGTGTCATGTCTTGAGGAATAGAGCTGTACAACACAGCCCCAAAGGAAAGAGAAAACACCCTGAAATGAAACGCGTGATCACTTACAATGCCGAAAGCTTTCTAGCTACGGGCACTATTTCACAGCCAAGGTAAGCACTGTCTCCTATGGGCATGACTGCACAGCAGCTGTTTAAAAAGGAAGCAGGTTTCTGTTTCTAGCCTGTCCTTCCTTCTAAGCTTAACACTGATGAGAATTGACCTACTGGCATTGGAAGCAACAAACCGCTTCACTTCAAGCAGCCCACGAGCAGCAGCATTGGGGGGTCCCCCTGTGCAGCAACTCCACCTCCTGCAACATACTCTGAGCACCTGGGGTCCAGCACAGCTATAGGGAAAGCCAGGGAGCCAACTGACCTGAAAATCAGAGATGGATATGAGATCTGGAGCCGGCACAGCTGTGCTTGAAGGCGGTAAGCTGCTGGTGGTGAGTCACGGGTGCTGTGCTGAGGCAGCACAGCCCTCACGGAGCAGCACTGCTCTGGAGGGTGGGTGAGCTGGGGCAACCCAGTGCAAGCAGGGCCCTCACCTACACACAGCACCGCAGGGTCCAACCATGGCAGGCAGCGCTGGTGGCAGTCRGGGAGTTCTTCAACTGCCCCAGACATGGCAAGTGATGGACCACGGTCAGGGTCCATCCAGGTAGTTCAATCAGGAGACAGGGCTGGGGACAAGGCCATACCTGCAACATAGGCCTGAGGGCCATCCTAGAGCCAGGGCCRCCTACAGCGTTGCTCAGACCTGACTGAGGGCTCAGGACTGAGCTTAAATGAAGACCCTGGAGCAAGCAGCCCAGGGAGYGTGGGTGGAGGTCCCAGGTGAGGCTCCTCGGGGCCATCAAGCACACCCAGGGCCCTGACAAGAGCTGCACAGAGGCACAAGGGCCCCCGCCAGCACAGCTCTTTACAGAGCGGCAGTTGCCCTCATTTCCCCTAACTGCAGCAGGAACCAGGAGGCAGCGACTTTCCAAACCTGCAGTTTAAACTAGTTCTGAATTGACAGATAAAATAAATTTTTCCATAAACCCTTCCTTTGCCTTTGGGCTCTCTAAACCCATACAAGTTTGTAGAAAGTACAGCATGGGTCWGCGCATGCACACCTCTGCATAAGCAGAAGCACATATTCACACTGAAAAAAGACATTAATGTTAAAATAAAAATTAAAGTCAGTACATGCATATTGCATTCCCAGACAGATATTTTATTTAGTTTCTCAGGTTACTTCTCCCTGAGGAAGAAATTAGGTTTAATCTCATGAAGAYCTGAAAGCTGGACAATCTCAGGAAAAAATCTGCCTTTCAAGAGTGCTAGAGATTGGAAAAAATACGCTGTGCAGCATAAATAAACCTCAGCCTACAAAGAAGCTGCCTTCAGCTATACACATACAAATGTGCAAACATATAATTGATGCATAAATTTATTAATGCAAGCTCAGAAGCTTTACACCTTGTAGTCAGGTTGACATATGATCTTTTTATTTTATTTTCCAAGAGCAGAAAAAAAGTAATGCAGAATTGATAAAACTGTTTGAGATTAAATTGGATTTTCCACTGCAGAAAGCTGTTTGGAGACAGTTATTCCAACAGCGAGACATAGTACAAAAAAGCCTCTCAGAGCCTTAATGAGAGTGACAAGGGGGAAAAAAAAAGTGTCTGCTTTTCTGGGATGTTACTCCAAATGTTTCTTTTGTCAAAAAATACTTCTGCATCTTTGCAGAAACYATTTTCTTGTTGTCATTAGATTGCAGCATTTAGCTGAAAGGTTGGAACAAGAAGGCTGCATTATGTAAAAATGTTTTATATGTTATTCAAGCAAAATATGACACCAGTTTTGGTGTATTAAGTAAGAAGCTCTTTATGCACTCAAAGATCTAAACTCAGTACAATGAATATGGTAACATTAGGGTTCACCTGACTCTATTGATGGGGCTGGCATTATTAGTAAAGCTATCAGAAGAAGCAGGGGATTGCAACGGTTCTTGGGACAAGCTCATTGCAGAAGCCGAAAGCTTCTTGCACACGTCCATTCCTTGCTACCTACCGACCTCCACACTAATCATCTCCTCCTTCCCCACGAAGTCCTGGCTGCCTGAAGTCCAAAACACTTCCTTCATGGCTGGGGAACAGCTTGTCCCTCATTCTCTCCTCCCCAGGCCACAAAGAGCTCACCAGGTCCCTCATACCTTCATATCTTGCTGGTCCCTGACACCCTCGCATCCCTTTTGCCTTTCCAACATCTTCCTCTTTTTCTTTCATGCTACGACTCCTTTTGCACCTTCCTGTTGCTCTCCGCCATCAGGAAAGGTCTCCCCTGTGCCAGAGACAACATTAATTCCTCAACACACAGCAGCTTCCAGCTCATCCATCCCAGGATCTCTCAGTCCTTGACTCCACCTCATCTCTGCATACACACAAATATACCTCTCCTTCAAGGAGAAGGACTTTATCTTCTGTTTCTGTGGCRTACCAAGCATCTCTTATTCCTTTTATTGCTTAAAATCATGATTCTTGGTTAAAACAAAGCACATCCACAAATCCCAAATCATGCCATGAACAGCAAGAGAAATTAAACATCCTTTCTTAGGAGTTAATGGAGGGGCACCTCTCATCTGGATTTTTGCATTCCGATAAGGGATGAACTCTCGTGGAATTGAAAATCCCACTGAAGATCTCAGATTCCTCCCCTGTTCATTAAATTTCATTTAAAATCATCAAAAATGTTAAGAAGTAGGGAAGGGCAACTGAGACAGAAAACTGATAGGCAAGCACACAGCATCATGAACTTCATATCCTTAGGATAAACATGCCATCTAACCATAAGTCATCTAAGCCACATCTAACTTGGGACAGAAACAATACAAGAAATTTTAGGCGGAGTAATCTCTTTCTGGAGAAAGAGAGGAGGGAAATAGGGCTTATGGCATCAGTTTTGCAGAGGACATTAGCTTCCTCCTTGGGAAAGCGCCTGCCTAAAAGCTTATTCTTTTACGAGAAGAGATGTGAGGCTAAAGTAAGGGCTGTAAGAGGGAGCACCGGCCTTATGCACTGGTAACTGTCACTGCACTTAACTTCTAAAATGTGTTAAAATGCAAGGAAATTTCAAGTGTGCTGAAAGTGGCATTTAGAGATGTCATGAAAGGTATGTCTCCCAATTAAACCTCTCAATGGTTCTTAGTAACCTACCTACAGAACATAAAAGGAAATCATAAGGCAAGTCTGATCTCACAGCTCACCTCGCTTTGAGACCTGCCTGCTTTCCAACTTGAATTATTCTGATTCTGTATGAAGCTGATTTATACTGCAGCTGGCAAAAAGGTAAAGTTGCAGTTCATGGGGAACCGGGCGAGGAGGGTATTAACATGTTTTTTGTCCAGATCAGACAGTTCCTACGGCACTGCATATGAAGAAAAGTTAACTGAACCAGGAAGACTTCAGCTGAAACACCTAGCTAAATACGGCATTTTCTAGAGAAGCTTTACATTTCAAAATTTCAGAATAACTCTTAACGTTTGAAGAAATCAAGGAAAACTCTGGCCTAAAAATACCTTTTGCAATTTATTTGACTTTCCTGAAGTACAGTAGGATAGCAGGCTGTCACTCCTACTTCTAAGTGAGCAGTGGAAGCAAATCTGTCTTTTCAGTGAAGAATATTTCGGGGCAGAGTTATTAGTTAATTCTATCAAAATACTTTGAATCTAAAAATGAGGATATGGAGAATAAATACGGACCAGCTAGACAAGCTGGTAAAGAAGCTATTTGTGGTGTCATTCACCACAGACCCATATTTGCGTGTACTGCCAAATAAATACACCCAAGGTCATAAACGCAGAATCGAAGCCATTGAGATTAATTGGGCCTACTGCTTAGTTAATGATGATAAGGAATATCCATGCGGCAGCATTATGTTTAGAGTGTCTGGGAGGTTCCAGCTGTAATATAATAAAGATTAGATAAGGTGAACAGTAAAATCTCATCTTCGCACTGCTGTTTTCTGCAAAGTAATACAAATATTCATAGTGTTTCAAAAAAATAATTTCATTTTGACCTTTTTACTTTCCAAAAAGCATTCACATTTCACATTTTGCTCCACAGTCTGCAACATAGGCATTCATCTTCCTCTGCACTCCTCAGTGAAGCACTAAGTCTAGCTGTTGCCAAGATAAACAGAACATCACAACAACGTCATGACAAATGCACAATGGCATCCGGGATAGTTCACTTTATCAGAATATAGACTTCAGCTTGCCCTGTTCATAACAGCTTCTATTTCACCTCTACCAAATGAAAATGTTTGTCACCTCTAATACAGACCTTTGCAATAGAAAGTCTTTGAAAAGGATGGATTGAATAACTTCTTAAAAGCAGTAACTGACATAGCTATGGGTATTTGAAAGATCTGGAGCGCAGAGTACAACATATACGTATTCTTTGGAAACAGCCTGGGCATACTTTCACTTGTGACCCTGAGGAGCGGTGCTTCTGAAGCCTTCCAAGGAATGGAGCCCCAGGAGCACTTCAAGTCTGCAAGCATTTAGGTACAGCCTGGAGTCAAAGCGGGCCAATAGGCAAGACTAGTCCACAGCCCACTCCAAACATGCACCTTACAACTTCCCATGCAAGATACATGATGTGAAGAAAGACCATGCTGGCATGTCTAAATTTTTGTTAGACCACCAGAGTTGCAAAAGGAACACGTAGTCCCACCTTTTCTTCCCTCCCCTCCTTCCTATGGCTTATAGAAACATCCACCCTGGGTCTACGGAGAAACTATGGCCTATTCTGAAGTTGTTGACTATTTTCTTCATACAGCCATTGCCTGTGCCCACAGTTTCATGTATGAAGATTCCCACTGCAATAGTGGCTGACAATTCTTGTCCATCCCCACGCCATSCCTTTGTACTACACTTCCCCTTCAGTGCTGCAAGGCTGCATATTTGGAGGGCTCCAGTATAAACCAGATCTCAAAACCGATCTCTTAAAAAAAAATGAAAAAGAAACCCTTTATGCCAATATTTCCATCACACTTCTATTGTCATGGTCTGGGTACCTGCTGTCAGCTCAGAAAAGAGACTGTGAAATTCAAAGGGACCTTCAGCTAGGAAAATCCCCTCTCATTAACRTAACTTGCTTTACTCTTTTCAGTTATTTAATAAGTTGGGTTGATATTTCTAATTGCGCTTTTTTAATCTTCTAGGCCATAATGGCAAAGGTCTTCCTGAGGAAGAAGTGAAGGAAAACTACATTTTTTTGCCAAATGTTAAAGATTTTGATGAAACAACTTTAAGAAGTTTCACTTACTCTATATATTTAGCAAAGAAATGGCCTGGGACATTTCTTTGGCTATCCATACAAAGTTCTGCTAAAATCCAAACAAGTTTAAACCTTCTTTAAAATCACAGCTTGCAAACAGTCATTTATGGCATCCTACACAGTTTTTACATGATGGTTATTTCTACACAATATAAATCCCTCCAGCAGCATATTAAGCAGTGAGATTAATAACTATCATATTAATTGTCTGTTTGTTTTCTTATCTTCCTTGTGATACAGACTTCCTAGAGTTCTGCAGCTTAACCCATTACAAACTCTGCAAGAGCTACCTGCAAGAGTTTGTGTAGGACATCCCACTCAGCAACAGCACCCAAACACGAGAGGCCACGCGGGGTCCAGGCAGGGTTTGCATCCAGCTGGAAAGGAAACGGGACTCTCCACACTGCTGTTCTCAGTGCCTTCCTATTGCTTCTATTCTGTATTTGGATGCGAGTAGTGAAGAGAGGAGCCCTTTTCATCTGAATGCACAGGCAATCTTAGCTCTAGAATTTCATAACTCCACTACGCTGGTGGGGCACACTTAAAATAATTTTGCATACTATGTAAATAACATGAATTTTTTAAAAAACGTATGTGTTAAACTTTTGATGTTTGACACATACGTTTTCACAGTTCAACAATTCAACTATGCTTAGGCACAGGTGATCGTTCTGAAGGACAGTTGTTACTGACAATTACCACCTGTCTGCAGGTACATTACGATTTTCAGAAATCTATTGCTTTTTTCTAGATACTTAACAGTTATTTCCCCAAATTGTCCTCAAATAACTACTCTGAAAGAAGGTAGCATCATCAACATTCAGTGAAATGACTTCAATGAATTTCAGCTTCCAAGAGAAGGATGCACTTTCTGAAAACAAAAAAAATCGTTGGCAATTATTTATGGCAAATTTCACCTTGACTTCTTGTCAGCTTTCATTTGATAACCACCCCGAATAGAAGTCACACATTATTCAAGGTTGTCTTGGCCCTACTAATCTTCGGTATTTTACAACTTCTCAGTTACTATTATCATCGAAAGATAAATGTTACCCATAACTGGATTGTTTAGAGAATGCATTTTAGAGATTTCATTTCCCAGTTTCAAGAATTATTTATTTGTAAGGTTTATGAAAAATATTGATATGGAAATTAAAATCCATCAGCAAATTCAATCTGATCATTCTATAGCATAGAGACAACAATGATTAGCAACTGATCTGACACCAGTCAATGGAAGGATGGCTAATAACCTTCAGGTCATGTTCTCTAGAGACTGAAAGATCTTCTTTAATAAAAGAATAGTAAAATCATTACAGCGTGTCAACATCCATATCTAGCTCTCTCTGCACTGGTCTATAGTATATGTTATACATATTTTAAGTCTGTGTAGCCTCAAATTTCTGCAGGAAATGTGAGTAGGTACCATGAAGCAATTCTTCACTCTCCAGTCAAACAGACTGATCTGAGCAAAAATGAAGGAAAAACTAAGCTCCTTTTACAGAGCAGGAACTGGAAGCAGTGAGACCTACTACGTACCCTACGGCATCATCTAACAAGTTTTGGGCAAACTGTACTTTAGAGCAAGAACAAGAAACCTRTCTTGGAAACTGGCTTAAAACTCAGAGACTGTCTCAATACTTCAAATGAACGAAGCCCAAAAGYAGCAGAGAAAAGCAGTCCTAGTTATGGCTCCAAGAGCAACCTCTGAGCTAACCCTGGTCATTCTAGGGGAATTCCATTCAGTGCACATTCTTTGCGAAAAGAAAAAGAAAAAAAGAAAAAGGAAAAGGAAAAAGATATGAACGGAACATACAACTTACTATCTCTTTCTCCACTGAGCAGAAAAAAATAGCCAGCATTCCAGGCTGTTACTTGGATCAAAGAGGTATGAGATGAAGAATTAAGCCACAATGGTTTGGATACAAAAGGAAGAAATTGTAGGCAGCTGGGAAGAGAAAAGTTGAGGACAACCTTTCCAGAGAAACAGAGGAATGTGAAAATAAGGAGTTCAAGAACCCTTCCAGACRGAGCACCCTTCAGTAAACTCGCAGAAGAGTCACAGAGAATTTGCCAGCCCACTCTCAGATTTCCCCTGTCTACTGGAGCTGTACTGCAAACCACTGAAACAAGCTATTATCTGTAATTTATTAGATGAAGAATTATTTGACTTTGCCCTTCTGTTAAGGGCTATTCACATATACAAGCAGAAATATAACCTGCAGTAAACAGTTAGAACATTTTTATAGTACTTTATAAAACTTTTAGAACACATTCACCGTAAGAGAAAGTAGTGGTGTGGTGTACCAAAACACTACTGGAATTTTATCCTAACCTGATTGTTTGCTTTCAGACAGACAATTCTCAAATAAAATAAAGGATAAAGGCCTACAACTAGACCTGCAGTTTCTGAAAAATCTCAAGTGAAATGAATTCAAGAAGTTCTAAAATCTACAGCACCTTCCTAAAATTAAACCTTTTCATCTTCTTGATTGTAGCGTATTACTTCTCTATACAGTTAAAACCATATTAGGTATTCAGTGCTTGGTCTACACAAACTCGTGTCAGCTGCAGTTGGAATTTTGCTCAAATATTTTCTATTTCATAAAAATCTACAAGATAACAATACATAAATAAAGAATATAGCCAAAAACATTTTACCTTCATTTGTCTAAAAGGGTGAAATTCTATCCAAAGTAAAACAATTGGAATTTTGCCTCTCATATTTCTAAGTCAACGACTTATATTCTAACTTTACCGTTCTTGCAGGCCAGAGAGATATATCCAAAGCTAAAGCAGGTATAATCTTTCAGAGAATTAAGAGTATAAGAGAGTAGATGGTTGGGAAACAAGGCAGAGTTAGTGCTCAGCACCTGAGAATCACGCTCAGCATGATGCAATTGGTCAGTTAACTGGACAATCCTGCTTCTTCAGCTGAGACTCACACCTTTTGTAATTCACTATATGGAAGGAACGGTCACAATTAGGAATATAAATTTCCCTCTCTTGGAACATTATGTCTTAGCTGGTAAATATTTGCTTTTCCTCCAGCTAGCCTGGCTAGTGGATGCATTTGTTACAATAATCATGGGAAAAGATAACATGCAGACATGAATATAGCTGAAACAAACTTGGCTATAAATAGAAGAAAACAACAGTAGAAATACTGGAGCCCAGTGCAGCCAGCTGTAGTACACGGCAGCATTGCTGAATCTATGGAATTATCACAAAAATGGTAAACTAGATAAAGGCTTTCACCGCTCAACTTAAAATCTGATGATTTTACATTTCTATGTCAATAATCATACATAATAAAATTTAACATATTTGTATTATTAGGGACTGTTATAAAATCAGGAGATTTTTTAAAAGGTAGATCTCAGACTAGAACTACATGGTTCCTGGTCATGAGGTTTATGTCTTTTTTGCTATCACCACATACATGACAAAAAACAATTTCTTTTTTACAGTAAGTATGTGTAAGTTGAACATTTTCTATGTAATAACCAGAGTTTAAAAGCCTTATAGATAGCATTTTTAATTGTTGCCTACTAACAATTACAGATAGGAATTGGTCTTCAATTAAAAATAAAGAAAATATTTAAAAACAAAAAAGAGAGGCAGACAGTATTGCTGTATTAAAAATATATGATTATTTTTAAAATACTATCGTTTGTAAAGGTTCTTTTTAACTTCGTCCTGTTAAAAAGTCTAGAAGGGTTAAATAATCCCTCCCCCTCCCCCATTAAGCCGTTTCCCATTTCACAATYCACGGTAAAGATTTTATGAAGTGTTGCTAAAACGTGACACASAGGAAGAGTCTGTCACCTTGACAGCAAAAGTCAAATTAAAAGCTAATGTAAGTGAACTTCAGATGTCCAAGAAACTTCAAAGAATAACACGGAAGACGGACTATGTGCCCTGTATTTGCTACATGCATATTACTTTGGTTTTCAAAAATCAAGTGCTAAAATACGGGTGATATTCCTGCTGCTATATGAAATTTGCACTCACGAAAAAAAATGCAGATTTGGGGGAAGTTCTTCCTTCATGTTTGCAAGCACTTATGTGCAACCATCATCAGATATCCTCCTTTCCACAAGCAAATCAAATGCAGACGCATTTTTATAAGCACAAATATTCGCACATACGTGAAAATCTGAGGTACGTAATATCCCAGATGATGGTTTCTCTTAGCCACTTAACTATTCAGTTAAAAATATATTTTTTTATTAACAGTGGGCCATGTAATACTGCTAAAAGGGCATAGTTCTGTACATTCAATAATGGTGAACTCTTCCTGTGGCTTCTGAGCATTTCCGCACTGAAAAAYAGCCTTCAAAATTCAGAGACAACAATTGCGGGCTCCCTTCCCAGCACCCAACCGTACTGCATCACCTGCTGCCCCAAACGCAACGGCGCGGGTGGCCTCCGTACCAAGCAGCCGCAGACCTAGGGGGGTTGCCTCGAAGTGCTGCCAGTTTTCAGGTCAGTTCCTTTGTTTAGGAGGCTCAGCTTTAATTGAAGCAGCAAGTTAGCTGATTTTACACATTTGGATGTAAGAGGAAAATGGCTTTTGTGATGAGCATCTGCTGTTTTGTTAAAAATGTGGTTAAAGACATTAACAAAAGTGACATTACCAGCTGTTCTAATGTCAAACAGCTTAGTAAAACTGTTTTTTGTCAAATGACAACATATGACACCAAAATCAATTCCAAACCAATAACACTCTCTTAGTTGCAAAACAGGCTGCAYTCTAGAAAAAAAAAATGTTAATTAAAGTACAAATTATACTTTTTTCTTCCCCGGAAAGAATAGAATACCAGACTGACAAAACTCAACCTCTCTTCTAAATTCATAAAAGATAAAATACAACCTACAAAATGTTCTCTGATGTATAAATAACAGTTATTCCTATAATACACTCATAACAGCAATAGAGTATGACAGGCTGTGCCTCGCAGGGCAATTAAAACATGCCTCAGGTGCTTAGAGTAGCTTGGCCTCCAGAGCTGTGACCTGCAAACCCCCAACCCTTCCGTGCTGTAATCATCGAGCAAGCAACGCCTGTGGCGTGCTGCTGCTCAGCTGCCCCACGCTTGCGTTCCCATCAGTTATAATTATCAGATTTTTAGAGGGTGACACTTAGCAGCATTGTCACGAGGTTCTTACAGTGGGAACATTATAGTCACAGCTGGGCTGAGCACTTGAGCCAATGCCCTTAAAAGCATGCTCTAAAAAATTACTCAGAATGAATGAAACAGGAAAACAAATTACCGAATTACAAAGGGCATCATTTATACTGCAAGTTCAGGTTCCAAGTGAGAAGTGGACAAATTTGCCTTCAACATCTTAATCGAAGTGAAGAGATCTTACGGTATGAAATCGTAAATACCCGTTGGCAGAGACCTTATTCCAGGGGTAGAGCCCGCTTCTGGAACCGAGGCGAAGGTGCGTGTCAGAGACGCTTGGGGCAAAGTGCTCCCGAAGCCCACGGTGAACCACGTGAGTGCAGAGACTCACGGTAAGGTCAGTCCTCCGAGACAGCTACACTGCAACAGAGATTGGTGGGAGAAGCAGGCAAACAGCTGTGCCTTCTTGTTAACTAAATAAAGGACAAATGCTTTAAATCATGATTGATGTATGCAAACTCACAAACCTTGAAAGACATGGACACTGGAATAATGGCTTCCAGATGGAATTTCCGATAGTGCTTAAGTGACCGAGGTACAGAAGTCTGCTGGCATCCATCAGATTTAATGCTTTCACATGTAAACCCAGGCCTACAGTACACATCACAGCAACTTTCACTTCTGTATTAAACTCACCTCACTAAAACGTAGGTAAAAATGATTTTTTATTAAAATATTTCTAAATTGATGTTATTTTCCACAGGAACACCCAACATTTCRGTACCATTTGTAGCCAGCTCCACCAAAGACGTGCAGGACGTGTGACACCGGTGGCTGCTGTGTCCCCTCACACCACGGCATATGGTAGGTGAGCTATAGACAYTTGCGCTGCCGCTGCAGCTCTTCAAAACTAAATTGTTACATTAAAACCTTCGGCATATGCTATTTTCAAGCTGTAAAATACCTGCTCACTTAAACACACAGATGCCAATAATCTCCATATGCCTTGACAAGATTCTGAGCCACTTTCAATAATTAATTAGCTCTACACCAGCAAATTTGAAAACGTAACATGAAGAGGCTGGGGGAGAATATTCTCCCTGCTGCGCTCTACGCCCGGGTTAGACGAATCGCTGAAGTGCAGAAGCCAGCACCCGTCCCAGGCTGGAGGCACGTACAACACGCTGCAGCGGGGCCCTTCGGCCTCCCTGCGCGCCGGCCGCGGCCCCTTCCCCGCGGCAGGCATCAGCGCTCTTTCACGTGGCTGGATAAATTTAAGCTTGGAAACGGGCACGCAGCAGAGGGAGGAGGACCAGGCCCTCTCCCCTCGGTGCAGGGAAGGGAGGTCACCCTCAACCAGCCAAAGGTGCCTTCTCGAGGAGACATGGAGGGAGCAGACCCACAAACAGCGTGCAGTAACTGTTTGCTTTTTCATTCAGAACAGTTGGTTTTTTTGTTATCAAATTGCTCAATTTGATAATATCATGTGCATATACCACCTATGCTTATCGAAAGAAAAAAGCAGGTCAAGTATACATACCAGTCATTTGGGGAAGGCAGCTGAGACTTGGCAGCTTCAGGGGGAATCTGTGCCATGGTCCCTGTCCAGGACAAATGACTTCTTCCCTTACCAGTATTTCCTGCTGACAGTCCAAGACTACACTGTGCTGCATGCNAAAAGGAAAAGGAAAAGGAAAAGGAAAAAAAAAAAAAAAAGGAAAAGGAAAAGGAAAAAAAAAAAAAAAAAAAAAAGCCTCTGCTCTTAAGAAAAAATTTAGCGGGGTCTCCAAGGTGTCACAGTCAAACTACTTCAGTAGTGTTTTTTTACTTCCACAGGCTTAGGCCATAGAAAACCTCGAAGACGGGGGATTCACAAGCCCCTGGAAGAGGTCCTGTCTTCCCCGTGCAATCCTCAGAATTGACTTTCCCATTGGAAGATGCTTCTGAAACACAAACTTGAGGAACATACCTGCTGCATCACTACAGGAATCCTGGAAAATAGCTTCCTAGGATTCCCCTTTGAACAGTCCCTGCTGATCTCCTGAAAATTTCCATAAAAAGAGTGCTGCCTACTAGAAACCAGAATTACCTGAACGCGCTGCCTCAGCAGACCTCTTTGCAAGGCCTCATTGCATACAAACAAATCACATCGTACAGTAAATACAAGGGCCCAAACTCGTACCATTAATCTAATGTTCCTGCTGCATCCACCTAAGTAATGAGATATTTTTCTTTCTAGACATCTGTGGAGCTCTGGAATTTCTTCCCTCCATTCCTTGCTTTAGTTTAAAACATCAGACACATTCAGACAAATCAAGGAAACAAACTAGACACACATACCCAGTAGTCACTCATCAGAATTTCCTAGCTGCTATTACTATTAATTACTAGTTGTTTGCACTCCGCTGCAAGTGGAATTTATATTGCACACGTTAAAATGAGGCACCACAAAGAAACTGAGAGAAGAAACAAAGGGCTGACGGCACAGTTCCAAGCCTCAACAGCAGGCCACGTCCACAGAGCAGAATTCATCTGTAACTTAAAATTTAACCATTTTGTATGTCTTTGTCAGGACACAGTTTTGTAATAACGTAAAATACACGCAACAGCAGGCTGGGTGCTCACGAGTCTGCMACTTCTGCTCACCTGTGCAGCAGCATGTTACACTGGTGAAAATCAGAAAACAATGTAATTTCTGCTGTCAGGTTTATTAAGACATAGGAGACATTACAAAAGTCCCTTTGACATTATAATCACTAACTCAGGAGCAGAAAACCTCTTGCTAACACTACTGAAAAAAAATGGTCAAAAAAAAAAAGTGTAAGCAAACATTCTTGTAAACTGTCATGTTAATTATTTAGTATGCAGGTGCTTTCAGGCATGCACACCACGTATCATCTGTACTTCTGTAGTCTTCAGTGGTCAAAACATAAGGTGCAGTAAAAAGAGTCTACTTCTATCTTGCTACATTTGTCCAACTACTTTTATTTATGGCAAAGGAACTGTTTCTCTTTCATAGCTATCTTTGTATCATTGCTACTATCGTAAGTCCCAGTTTCCACAGATTCATAAATTAAACTATAAAAACTTGCTCTAGGCTGGGACTTGGTACATAGAGTTCCAATCTTTTTCTCTATTTTTTTAGCCAAATTTCATTTTAATGCAGTCGTCTGATTTTGTTATGTAAGTCTAAGCAAACAAGAAAGATTTAATAGTTTGCTTGACTTTCATACACTCTCCTACATAGACTTGAACCTCTAAAATAGCGCAGAAAAAAAGAATGGAAGAGAAACAGTGTTTCTGGGAAAAAGGTAAGTGGRCATCAGCTCTTCACCTTGGGGTATGCTCTATGAATGCATTGCCACCCATGTTTAAAGTCCAGCTCATTTCAGCTCCACCGCTGCATCCAGCCATGCACACCCCCATGCTGTTGCGGCTGTAGCAAACACCATTGCATCAGGCCCTGAACAACAGAAAAATACAATTCCTGCTTCTAGAGTTTGCAATCTACGTACAAAGATGAGAATGAAACAGGTCAATGGAGACTACACACTAAAATGGAGATGGAAAATTSTCGTATAACAAGGAAAAATTTAATTGTCATTTTTTTGGACAAAGCACAGAAATTGTGCAGCCCTTACGCCAGATGCTGTCTGAAGAGSGTGGTGGAAGACTGTCTACTAATACCTTCTCTTTCCCTACTCTGTGATTTAAGAGATTTGAATGCTCTACCAACTGTTTCCACAGCTCTAGGAAACACTTGAAAACCAAGACTAAGAGCCAGATTTTCAAGAGCACCCAGACATTCAGCTTCTCTCGCTGTGACATGTGTGGGGGAGAGCTCAGAGAGAGAGCTCAGAAAGCTGGCCATAACACGTATTTCCTTATATTCCAAATAAAAGTAAGAAACAGTTGAAGGTAGTGACTGAACGAAACAAAAACTGACTGTTAAAGGAACTAGCCTGAGAGATTTAACACAAAACCCCAAATATATCAGAGCACACAGCTTTTGCTCAAAACCTGCCTACGTTCTCACTCATTTATTAAAAAAAAAAAAGTGTTCTGGAGGTTACTACGAAACACAGAGCCTGCGCAGAGCTGTAACCAGATAATGGACAAACGCAAGGTGTTTCTTTTCAGTTCTGCGGGCTTTTTTATACAACTGAGTAACATTTCAACTCTACCACTTTCTTAACRAATAAAACAACACAAACTTTAGTCTCAACCCTTTGCTTTTGCTAAGTTTYGTTCCATTTCTCAGGCAGGACTTCTCCTCCTCCCTGTGTCCCGAAAGGGCCTCGAGCCGCCAGCGTGTCCCAGGTGGACCTAGTGACACTGCCTCTGGGCTGGCTGATCATTTCACCCTGCCTTCAGGCACAACACAGGCATCTGGCAGAAACTCCAACGGAGGAGAGCTGCATCCCTCTGAAGGGACACATAGCTGCATGCCTTTACAGGCTCCCCCACGGTCTTTACAGGACCCARCGCCAGTCCAGCGACCATCCTGATCCACTCCCCTGAGCCACAGAAACCAACCATTAACAAATGCAGATGATAGCCCGTGTGTTAATGAACTCAGAGCACCTCTACTGACTTCAAAACACGGACCACCTTCAGAGAAACATCATGCAAGTGTTACTGCAAGTATGTGCTTGGAGGGAATAAAATACGAACGTTCAGAGCACTGCTCTCTATTTATTTTAGCTTCAAATTTTTCYGAGATAACTAATGCAAAACTGAGAAACAGTTATCATGCTGGATTTCCTGTTTCCTACTAGACTGTGCCACAAGGATCCATTTAATATAAAGCAATTGAAAAAAGACTTGAATACGCAGCCTTTTGATGCTAAGCAGCCACTGCAAGTATTAARGGTTCAATATACTTGCAAATATACTTAAAATATATTTACAAACACATGCGGTGACATGACTCAGCTAGCTTTACTCTAACTTAAAAACAGACCATACAAATGCCTTATACACTCCTGTTTTACAGACTGCTGATTTAGCAGGTATGGAAGTGGTTATGTGAGGGATTCTTTTTTTTTTTTTTTTAATTATTATTTTCTGTTTGTTCTGTTTGTTCATTTTGTCTTGAGAGGTTCATGCTGAAGAGAGCTCTGCGAGGATGTCTCAGAGAAGGTCATACTGCCTGGATTTTTACACCTCGTACAGAAAGACCTTCAGAGAGCTCCCTGCAAGCCAGCAGTGAATAAACACTCTTTAGTGATGCTTTTTCCCAACCTTACCTCTCTGGGCTGCTAGGCAAGAGCCGAACTCCAGCCTTCCCTCCGCACAACATGTGCCTTCCATTTTAATGTCTGTGAGCTGAGACAAGATCAACTTTTTATTTTCTCTTATTTGCAACTGCCTTTTTCCTTTGTCAGAATTGACAATCAGCACATGGAGAAAGAAACCTTGTTTGACCTTACTGCAGAGGGTCTTAAAAAATTAATGTTTACAGCTATTTATATGCATTGGGAAATCACTCTTTTGCCTTTGAGTTTAGCTGTTTCAAAATGTCTTTCACAAGCTCTCTGGACCTCACTAAACTTTATGAACTTTTCAAAATTGTGATTTTCACTTAAAAAAAAAAACATATAAGGACTGATGAACATTCTCTTCAAATCCACAGAGAGACCTTACAGCTACTGTCCACTAGGTAGATTAACTGCATCACACTGCATCACAAGTATAAAATGTTTTTCAAGCATACAGCTTCCAAAAACATCTGTATTGCACAATTTATTTTCTACTGCACTTCTATTCCAATGCCAGTCAGTAATCTAACAATTCCTTCTCCATTTCAAAAACAAAGGGGCATCCTCTTTCTAGTTGGTACAACTAATAACTGTGCTAATCATATCACTTAGAGTGTTTAACAACCCAAGCTTATTTGATTACAGTACATGGTCTCAATAAAACATATTCTGTTACTATAATTGTAGCTACTGATTCTTCAGTTAAAAATACCAGTAACAAGGACAAATGAAACCAAATAATTGCACACTTTGTTCTATTCCCCACTGAAAAAAAGTGTTTTTGTTCCATTTCTGTACATCTATACTTTGGACACAGAGTCATTTGAAGGTTAAAGGTCAGAGGTTGCTTCTTTAACAACTGATACTGTTCTCTAAGGAAACACTCGTGCTTGACCAGTTGTGTTCTCTTGCTCTTAAAAAAAAAAAAATCTGAATGCTATTTTAAAGCTCCCAAGGAAGAGCACTGAAAGCCCTGCACAAATCAAACTAGAAATCCCAACATGACATATTGGGATTTGTGATTCAAACTTTATCAGTCTTCGAGCCCTTTGGGTGGCGCCTGGAACTCTATTCCAGGACGGTTGTAACACAAGGTGAAAGCATGCGTACGACCTAAACAGCAAACATTCCTAGTGGTCACTTATGAAAAACAGCATAATCCATTGCACATGCTGATGTTAGACGTTACCTTTAAGCAGAAAGAGGAAAGAGGTAAGAAAGGAAATGCACAGATTTAACAAGGAACAGATATCATTTTCTGTATAGTAGGAGGCTAGCATCAGGGAGATGTTTGAAAAATTGTTAAATCAATTGTTGTGGCAGCTGAACATCCTTGAGGTTAGCCAGCGTGATCTAAGCCTTCACAACGTGCTATGAAGCTCCCACAAAGCAACCTGGATTGGAAATTGCAGTCAGGGTGAAAACATAGCTTCTAGGTCTTTAAGTGCCAGGTAAAGATTGTTCTTTACAATTGCTTTCTGAGGAGGAGGAGTTGGAAACAYGGAGACTGTGAAAGGAAGCTCTGTCAATCAAATTTTACAATTTATTTTTTCAATGGTTTATTCTCACCCCAAAGCAATACAACTCACCTGAATGGAAAAATGGTTGAAAACCTTTAGAAATGTCAAAGACCACTTCTGTACAAGAAAGGTTGGGAATACGCCTAGTGCGTGCCATTAGGCTGGTAGTCCAGACAGCATCAGTAAGAGATGGACAACTGGAGGGACCTGCGTTCTTTKAGCAGTAGAGCTCCAAAAGGGTGATTAGTAAGAAATATCAGTGGGGTAAAAATACCCAGAATACAAAGTATCAATTAATTGAAAAATAAAACTATATTAATTTTATAGGTATATTTACTTTCTGAGTATTGTATCTCCATAATGCCTTTAATTTCAAGCACTCTGCAGACTGTGCACACAAGAATCACAACAACCTCAGCTAAAGCTCAACCAATTCTAGGACCAGAGAGATTAACTATTTAAGAGCAGAACCTCACAGAGGGCAGCTGATAATGTTCACCAGTAGGACCAAAGATACACTGCATGTATACTCCTCTGCGAAGTAAAGAAAATCGTTCTAATTACAGTGCAGGAAGAAGAATATAAATAAAATAGAACTTAATCCTGACAACTGTAATTTAGCCAGGGCATTAGATTTAATATGCAATGTTGAGCAGAGTTACCAGAAAGAGCAATGCAATTTTCAGGAATTAGAGGAATGCAGGAGGCCCTTTCGACATGTTAAGATGCTAAGGTCAGCAAAACAAGTGTAGTTTACTGAACCACGAATAAAACACTTCCTCTCGAACCAAAGCCCATTCTTTGATAATTTTTTCCAACAAATAAGGATCGAGTTGAGTCCTATTTGCCTACAGCTCTAAAGTGTGGGCAAGCTTCAGTACTTCTGCAAAGTACAGGACAAGATTACCATGTTCCCTTCAGTAGGAAGCAAGTTCCTGAAGGTTTTGAACCCATTTAGAATGGTCTATGGCTGAACTACAGTACTGCTGTGAAGAACCACTTTCTACATATGAAGTGAATGCTGTTGCTAAAAGTGACACTTGGAAACGCTCGTTGGTGCACCAGCGTTGCTGCAGTATTTAATCTTCTGAACTCCAGGACTGAGCTGRATTTCTGAGCAACGCTCTTCATTCCATGTCATTAATTTAAAACCTTGTGTCTTTTTGATGCAATTCTGACCAGGCAGGTGATCTCACTTGCTCYGGTAACAACTTTGTTGTGACAAAGGAGGAAAGAACAAAGACATGGCCCAGGCAGCTTGGTGGCAGATTCCAGCTGCCCACACTACAAAACTTTTTGGCACTTAGAAACGTAWCTCCTCTTGCTGAGCTAAGCTGCCTCGCATTTCTTTGCACAAGTGAGACTACCAAAAGGGAGACAGGAACAAAATAAAGATACTTCTATTCTGAACAGGTTGCCTTCAAATACCTTGCACAGCAATTGTAGGTGTCTCACCACCTATCACTGGTACATCTCGAGCCCTCTCAGAGCYCATGTGCCCTTCTAGTCTATACAGGCCTATCAAGCCTGACAGCATCAACTCTATTAGAAGGACTTTCCTCCTTGTGCCTCCCCCAAATCTTCATGTTGAAATTGGATTGAATCCAAGTCCTCAAGTTTCTGCAGCGGTCACCACATGTGAACCATAAGAAAGATGCTTCCTGGAAAAACAAATGATCAAGAAATTTAGTGATGTATGGTGCTGGAAGTGAAACTGCAGGCACACTTACTCCTCTTATGCCCTGCTGATACCTACATTTCCCCCCACAGACCAGACTCCACTGGGCTGCTGCTGCAATGCAGGGAGATTTATAGCATAGCTCTGAATGGCAATACCATGGGATAATTGTTGTTCCATTGGATTTGGGTTAAACACTAACAGCATATTGAAACCACAACCAGAATGGGAGCAGTGGCAGACACCTCTACTCTTAGCAATTCTTTTAACTGGCAAAAAGGAATCCTCCTACTGTCTGCCAGAAGGCTTAAAATTTCTCTTGCCACCCTCTCCTGAAGGCCAGGAGCAATCTTCCTGGTTGTCTCCTCAGCTTTTCTACCACACTGTCCCAAAGCAGCACTTTCACTTGACAGAAAGCTGTGCTATTACTACACTCTCAAATTTTATCTTCCATAGCCAAAAGGCTGTTATGCCTATCTACAAACTTCAGCATTGCACACTGCAGCATGTTCATGAAACAAAAGTTCACACACACAAARCCAACATTAATATGCAGTGGTTGAAAACAGATAATCTCAATATACTGAATACCAATGTTGTAAAACTGTGAGATACRCTAAGCTCAGATATACTGTCATATTAAATGCAAAACTAATGTTACGTTAGTGGTGGAAGGGAGCACTGGAACTACCAAAAGTATGTTCCTACTGTTACAATGGGAATACTTGCAGAGTATTGAATACATTAGAGAGGGAATTTGAGCGTGTGAAGCAACGATGTAACAGTGGAAGTGTTTCCATATTGTTTCTGGCCTTAATTCCTTAGGGTAACAGTGATAGAAAAATAAAGGGGGAGAGAGCCAGAGAAAGAACACTAAACTATTTCTGATTACCTTAAGTGTACATTAGAGAATTTGACTGCAATATTAGTGAAATTACACAGTATAAATCAGATTGGGGGGATGGATTTAATATACAGAAATCTTTTCATAGCCTATACTGAGGATAATATGTTAAGAAACATTATGCTGGAAATCTGCAAGGTGAAAAAGCTCACACTGCACAGTCTTATTAAAAGTTTGAGAGCAGCTGATATTCCCAGTAACAAATCTTTCAAGAAGTGGCAGCAGCAAGACACAAACTAGCATACYCTTAAACTGCTAGCAATTACACAACATTTTAAACACAGTATATGCCTGGCCAGGAGAGCGATCCCCATACTCACAGGCAGTCTGGGCAGCCTATCCAGAAGACATAGAGATTAGTTTGTTACATAACTTATCAGAGAACCCAAAGATGACCTTTGACAAAGCAAATGTAGAAYGTGCAAAAGCACTAGAAACTACCCAAAGCACAACAGTTGAACAGAAAATACGCCCACTTCCATGGAAGTCTCAAGGCTCAGACAGCCGCTTGACAATCAGCAGCATGTACACGCTTTCAAATTCATCTCCGAAATAAGGGAACATCTGGGAAGGCAGAGGGAGCTCCCAAAGGCCACACAGGAAACGTGTGTCCGTGGGCAAGAGACAGGGACTGTGGGATGAGGCGAATGTACGGGTGTGTGTAATAYATGCTCTAACTCATACTCTGGCGAAGGTCTTTGGCAGTCAGAGATGCAGCTATTCTGCAGAGGTGAAGATTTCATCCTACATAGCTCAGACTAGAAAAGCAAAGAGTTTCCTATGGGAATTTGATTTAATTAGTGCCAAGGTCATCAACCCAGGACCCATACCCATGTGACCAGCCAAAGGTCAGTGGATTAAATCTGGCAAGAACAATCCCAAAACTTGTCATCCARTCTCTCCATAGCTTTCACTCCTCTTTCGAAGTACCAATACAAATAGAACTGGATTTTTCACTGCACAGATTAGAAGAGACACACATAAAAGTGTAAAATMCAAAGACAAATATGTGGAGAGAGGCATAGAACGATGGACAACAGACAGGAGCAGAACATCAGTGGAAGGATAGGTTTGCAGGAAAAAGAAAGATTCACAAAGACGGGCGTTCAAAGGAGCCAGAAGCTGTCACACAAGTAAAAAGAGGAGAAACACAAAGAGCTGAGGAGGAGGAGGAGGCATTCATCTAGAATAAAAGAGCAGACAAAGTGAGACATACGAGCAGAAAGATGGAGAGAGAAGAGGGGCTGGAACAGGAAGACGTGTTTGCACGCTTTTTCTGGAGGGTGAAGGAAGTTCATGAGCGTACACGGAGGTCTGCAGTAAAGAAATGAAGGCTGGAATTCTCTCCTCCCTCCACTCCCTTGGTCCACATCAATTGGCTTTTAAGACATCCTACATAGCTGATCTATTGCTGCAGTTTTAAGTGAAGGCTGTGAAGTGAGGAGGAGAGGTGATGGTTAAGATGGCTCAGTATTTTATATTGTGTAGGAGGGTGTTGATCTGGTATGATGCACTGTGTAGTGTTTACATTTACAGAAGTGCCAATAGCACAGACAGATGCTTTATAAACCAAACTAAGCAAATCTTAGAAGTCAAAGGCACATGGATATGCCAACACAAGGCAAATGCTACCCTTGTCTTTTCTAAGAGCAATAAACAGCCCATTCGCACAGATCAAACGTGGTTAAGGCAAATAAAGCTGAACTGGGCAAAGATTAAGACTGACACACTGTCTATTTAAGCACTYGCAGGAGAAATGCTGGGCTCCACTCTCCAAGGGTAGCACTCACAACCTGGTCACTCCTCTGTACTGGAGACAAGTATTTCATCCCTGACCGAAAGAAGCCATTTATACAATTCACCTCAGTAACTTTCAGCTGTCTGCCTAGATCGTACCCTTGGCCTGGACCACGGCCCATCTAGCACATAAACAAGGCAGTGATGCTGATGTCTCTTCTCCCCGGCAATAAATCCAGTGGCAAGCTTCACTCTGCTGGCTTTCCTGGCGAACTAACATGGACATCCTCAGTCCTTCACACCAGGCGGTGCGTGACTAGCATGACCAAAGAGAGAGCTGGCTAACGGGCCACTGCTACGTGGCGGGGAAAATACAGCTTAGTATCCCGGACACTTGAGAAAATACTTGAGCAATGCAGCTTTTCAAGGCCCTGTCCATCATAAGCTCTGGAACAGTTATGCAAAATAAAAGAGGATATCAAGTATGTGGCACTGCTAGTTGAGTAATGATTTCTGCCTTTGACTGACGAGAACCCCTTTCCGGGTCACTTGGGGAAAGGTCCCAGGCTGGGAATGGTCACAGACTCCCACAGAAAGGGAATGACACGAGCAGCTGAGGTTGGGAAGAGCACAGACAGCTAGAGAAGACCACAGAACATCATCTCAAAAAGCAACAGCCAGGACAGATAATGCAGCAGTTTAACCAGGTGTTGTCAGATCAAATCAGAAATGCTGCTGCTACCCAGCTTCGAGCTAATGTAGGTCAAGGCACTCCACTTCTCTCTTGTATATAATCTCCCACACTTGTTATGTAGATAAATGCAAAACAAACAGCACACTAAAAATAGGCAGAAAAGTCAAAAAGATTACTCAGATTATGTCATGAGCATGCAAGGCAGCAGAAGAGGAACTGCACTGCAGTACTTCTCAGATTTAGGAGATGAGGTGTATTCGTGTTGTTTAAGATTATTTAGCCTGTTTTTAAGAYACCATTTAATTGCGCTGAACTGACTGGTTAGCGAGCAATGCCACAGTGTGTACTGTATTCACAATAAACACAGGTATATGACYGATGCAAAGCATTTCAGTGGAATTTACAGAGGTGATAAAACAGGTCATACCAGAAGTGCAGTGACAGAATCAAATTACCAGGCCTTTCTTGATAGAGCACACCCTCATATGCACATAAATTAAGTCACGCTGTAACAAACCCCTTTTAAAACAAGCATAGCTAAAAGCAGCGGGAGAAGCTTAACTGCAGCTGTGTTACACTGTTATCAGTTAAAAGACTTAATTCAAAAGATTAATTCTAATTTCTAATTAAAGGTAGAGAACATTTTTATRCCAGTTAAGGAACAGCAAAGAGAAATGGTGCATACAAGAAAACTCTGTGTACAGGCTGTTTTTAATTAAAAAATACACCTTTCTGCTTCTCTCCTGCAAAATGACACCAGGGCTTTGGTTTGTCAGAGTTAAGGAGACACTTGCTCCATTCCTTGTCTCCTCTCAATCATGCGACTTGAGCAAATRTAAGAGTAAGAATTGCAACTGCCGCAAAATAGAGCAGCGACTGACGGAGCTTKTAAGAACTTCTGCTACGCTGTAAATCGTCATTGCAAGCACTGGCCTACACKGTTTAAAAGTATATTTATGCAGGTTTTTTTTAATAATTGTATTTGGTAACTTGCATATTTATCCTTACCCCAGTAGTGCTGAACCTTTTTGCTCTATTCAGCTCTACGGGCGTTTTCCCCTGTGTTCCTTTAGCAGCTCACTTCCTCGTGGGAATAATTTCATTCAGGCAGACTTCGCGGTTTGGGCAGTTACTGTCCAGCTGCTAGACACAGCCCAGACACGCTCATAATTTCCGTTATCGGAATGAGTAGTAACTAACAGCTGAGGCTGGTMTATCCCTAATCTGCTCACACACACGAGTGCAGCAGCACGGCTGGCTACAACCCACCTGCACGATTGCATTCGCACACGATTTCACTCCTCGGGCAAATGCGCTCACTGCCTCCTGGCGAGCAGGGCAGGAAGGTGAGGACAGCTGGTTTGTCACCAGGCGGGCTCCAGGGCGGATTCGCAGCCGAAATACCCCGACGGGACCCTGTTACGACACCACCCCTCACAAGACCTTAAGACCAGTGTGACTAATGGTGGRGGGCAGGGATGTTTCAGCGTCTTTAAAAGTATTAAAAACTGTCAGTTTTTATTTGTGGTCTGTAATTTCACTAACATCTCATGAACTGCAGTGGAAAACAAAGGTGTTTTCTTGGAAAATGAATTGATGAAAGGGAAAACAGCCCAGCCCAGGCTAGCTTAGAAACAGTCAGACTGGTGGCAGAAGCATTTTTGTGGTGCAGAAGACAAGGGAATTAAGTCTATACAGGTAATGAAACTGTAAAAGACCGTAAAAGATAAAATACAGCAGCCTAACAGCTGTCTTCTGCAAAACATAAAATATTACTGGTAGCTTACAAAGTACAAAATAGAATTTAAATGCTTTTGATGCAAATAGAATAAAAAGAAAAAATGTTCAGACATCAGTGTCAGGTAGGTGGTTTTGAAGTACTCTGCCAATAGCTGGAATAACCCAAAGCTATATAACTGAGGTATTACAGCAGAAAGCCACAACTTACATCTCCATCTTAGCACATTCTTTTTCAGTTAAACCAATTACACACAAATCCACTTTTGATGGTTATCAAGAGCTCGCAAAACATTCCATACAGGGATATAAAAGCTACATTATAAAGTATAAAAAAGCCACCCACACTACATAATTTTGTCATTTATTTTCAAGTAAACATTCCCATGAATTTGAAATGCATAGCCCAGGCTGAAGTTGACAGGTACCATCAAATTACGAGGTACTAAAATTTTTAATTCTTGATTTTTAATCAAATTTTCTACTCCAAACATCAAACAAATTTTATGTCTAAAATACCACGGAAAAATGACATTCTTTGATAGGAGATTTATTACTTCGGAGCAAAAACAGAAAACTCCTGATCCTGCAAATGCTCCCACATGGRTAACATTGCTAACACAGGTCCCCAACTAACTTACTTGTATGAACATAGTTACCAATGAGCCAAAGGTGGCGAATACTGGCACTATCACAGTTGACACCACATGAGCATTTATCTCAATTTCTGCAGGATTAGACCATGAAGATTAGTCCATAACATAGCTACTATTCTAATACTGACGGCACAGCAAAGGACAGCTTTCAGTCAGAATCAGCATCCTACTGAACAAGGCTCTGCCACACAGTCTTTAATCCCAAAATKTAAGTATAACCATTATATTCAGTTTGAGATGTGGGAAAAGGTAAGCAATTCTCCCAGTGATACCTGGTATGGCTAAGAGAATTAAGTGAAGTTGCCCTAYGTACAGCAGCTGAAACACCAGCTCTTACCAATATTCAATGCACAACAGTAGACTCAAYTTACTGTAGTAATTATGGCTTCAGAACATCCTAAGCCTATCTTGTAAAAACAGCCATCAAAAAGTGGTTTAAACTAAAGCAATAAAACAGAAAGAGCAAAAATGGAACAACCTCTTCAAAGTCACAAATTGCATCTTTTAAATTATTTCATATAGCATAATGAGAACAGGTTGTTGTTATTGGGTATGGAGTGGGATGCAGAGCACAAAAAAAAAGCTCTAGCTTCAGCACACCAGTTCTCCAGAGCAATCATCCCAAAAGGAACTGTTCTGCAACACGCACCCTCTCATATGGGCCGCGGCACTCGCCACCGACGGCCACGCTGCAAGACAGTGTCTCACTTTCATCTGTACATTCTCACTTGTACAAACCCTTCAGCATTGCAGGGTATCATACCACTGCAGCTGCAATAGTTCAAATAAATGAAGGCTAATTTAGTGGAGGAAAGCCTTTAAAACATAACACAAAGGGCCTTGAAGCTCTGCTCCCAGCCCTGCATTACCTTGCTCWGRACATGGTACAAGCAAATCACTCCCTGTTCATCTAGCCTTTCTGTAATCACCTTTTTTTCCAYTGCTCTCCCCATATACGTTAAAAATAATCTGATAATGATAGAAGTCACAAAGATTAGAAATTGKTGAGCTAGATGTAAAGAAGATTGTTGTAAAGGTAGGTCTACTGGTGTTTCTTGGAGCAACAGAGAGATCAGCAATAGATCCACTTGATAATGAACTTTGACATGGGAAGAGACATTGCAGCTACCACTGGCTCTGCCTCGCTCTCAACAGTATTGTACAGGAGCAGATTTTGATCTGATATATCAACACATTTCTCAAAAGCATTCATAAGCACAACGACTAGAAGACAGTAACATTTCAGACGACAATCCAATTCCAATTTCAAGCCTCACAGGGTGCTATTATAAACAGTATGGGAAAAATTATAGAAGCTACTTTGGCATCTTTAACTTTTAATAGCTATTTTAACGCAGATGATTTGACATCATTTTAATGCCTATTTGGTAATCCTATTTGGAAAACAGAATGAACATAAGATCTTTTTGCAACATACGGTAACATTTWTTTTTTTTTCATTATCTATTTTCCTGCACATCCTTCTGAGGGATCTTATCATAAATCAGCATACCCTGAATTGCTGGAATYTATTTCACTGTGTTGGCAGCTGGTGCTGATAGCTACAAATGTGAATCACAGAACTGTAAATTAGAATATAGTGTATCGATGGATTTCTTTACGTGGAGACTCTGTAATAGCATCACAGGAGTGACTGTATTTACGGCTCAAGTGGTACCCTGAGTTCTCTTTCAGCTTCACTTGYGACGTCAGTTGAACGGGAATGGAACTCCTGCAAATTTCCTCCCTAAAATTTATAGTTTTGAAAAACCCACAGGAGAAAAAAGAAATTAAAAAAGAAAAAGATTTTTTTTCTGTCCAGAAGACTCAGTGGAGCCCTTGTAGAATATAACCATTTAGGAAGGGGAGGTGTCATTTCTTAGCAATACTTCTTCTATTGAGAAGGGTAGATAGTAAAAGACAATCATCAAGCCAAACCCTTATAACAAGTGACAAGGCTTAGGTAAAGTGATGATGCAAAATCCTGAAATTCTGGAGATTCTGATGGGTCAARTTGTGTGTTTAGTATGTACCAACTGTTTTGCCAGGACAGTAGGACCTCATAACCAGGTTCCTACAGAGTCTGTATTTACATACACCTTAGAAGGAAATTATCTCACACAAGGCTATTAAGAAAAACATAACTAGAATGAATACCCTTTGCATCTTTTCCATTCATGCACAAAATTAGAAATCAAGGGAAAAASAAGTGAAATATTTAGGTTATAAAAAAATTTCAAAACAATGACAAAAATCAGTTCCAGTTGAAAATGAAACCAATGAGTCAAATTTATTGACAGATAATAAACAGGGGAAAATAAATTTCTCTGTAACAAAACATGAATTATCATTTTCAGTATTTCATATTATATTTCAGTCTGGAACTTCTGAAAAATTAATTAAAGTCATTTTTAAGGATATAGTTTGAAAGAAATCCTAGTCTGAGAAAATACAGTATCTTATTTTAGAAAATGACAAAACTGAGTGTTTCAAAATTTTGTTATTTTTTCAAATGAAAGAGCTGAAATTCACTAATTGGCATTTGTGCCAAATGAAGTTCCGTATTTTTGCTCATTTCCGTCTCATACATATTTCAGGCAGCTCTATTRTTTCTACACTTACATTTTTCAAAACATACACTAGTAGTCTGCATTGCTAGCAAAACTCTCTTCTATGGATACAAAGAAAATTGCCTGGGATGCATAATTACAGAGCACAGTGTAATTTTTCCTATCCTTTCCAGAAATCTTGAGGAAAAAAGGTGGATCAGCTTTACTTCCACAGTATTTGGCATGAGAAAAATAAAATCACATCATTACATTCTCTGCCCTTCATCATTTTTTTAATCATGTATTTTTAACACCTGAAACATAGTTTAAATTCAGAAATGGAAAAGCAGCTATTCATATACAGATAACCTTACTAAAACGATGAGTCAACATTTGTTGTATTAGATCCTATAAATACATCTTAATGCCGAAGCGTAGGAAGCTAACTCAGGTACCACCTCAGGGACCCAGTCTTGCTAGGCCTTCCTACTCCTGTTAGATGGATTAGCAGATTTGCCCTAGGGAAAAGAACTYAGGCAGTGAAGGAGTCCAGTCTGCTAACCACAGCAGATGGGGCTGACGTCAGGCCATGTAAATACTTCTCTAAGATTCCTCTGCTTCAGTGACAGCACTAGTTCATACTAGACCTYTAAATTCCAGAAAAAAATATTTCTGAGTGAAGGAATCAGTTTAATTTTTGCACAAGATCACAGATGTAAAAAAAGAATAAGGCTATCCTTGTTGTCATTCAAGTCATCATCTGGCGGAAGGATGGTATATCCAGTGGTACTGAAGGGGAAGAAATCTGGGATAAAGTAGTACTTGGCAATAGGGAGATAACAAAGATGAAAAATAGTAGATTTTATCCAAACCAAGAAGATTTAAGGAAAAGGGAATTTTATCACATATTGATGAGATGCACTTAAACTAACAAAATACCAACATAAATAAAGCATGTTTGCAATTTAAAACTTCAGAGGTGGGAGACATTTTGCCTGTTGTTTCAGTTGGTTTCTCAAGTCTAAGAGCAAAACTTCTCCATCTGCTCAAGCTGTATGATCATTTGGCATTTCATTGGTCTAAATCTGCACAAGAGTTCTGGCTTCTTTTAATTAGAAAAATGAAAGTGATCATAACTGGAGTCTGCTGGAAGCAAGTAAATCCAAAGCAAGGTCAAAGAAATGTTTTTCTATCTCGAGGGCACCACTGAGAGTGAAGTGGTGAGAACTGCTTCACTGTCCTCTACATGCCTGTTTACAAATGATAGAACAGATTTCTCACTCACTCACATGCAGAAATCCCACTAGAGTCAATCATCAATGACAGCCTTTAATAGCATCATACTGGACTCAACATATTATACATTCAGTCTCTGTTTCCTATGCTTTGCGAAAGAASGAAAGAAGGAAAAGAGAGAGAAAGAAAGAGAGAGAAAGAAAGAGAGAGAAAGAAAACAAACCCCAAGATGCTGAAGTTCTGCTGCAGGCAGTCCTCTGAGAACAGAAGTGTGTAACTTTGTAATTAGACTTTGGATGACAGAGAGGACTACCACGTCTTAAGTCTACTGTTGTTCTTATCAGGGGTCTCTAGAGACTGTGGACAACATCCAGTAATGATTGCTGAATTTGATCATGTTTCTAAATTAATTGCGCTTTGGCCTGTTGGGAGTTTGCGGTCATATCCAGGGAAGAGGAAAAAATAATACTGTATCATGCCAAGTAAACCCAAATAGTCATGGTACTCAGCCTAGACTGTGATCTAAATCAAATCAATTTAAATAATCAAGTTGAATGTATTAATTTACATAATCAAGTTGAAGTACACTAAACGTATGTAACTACAGCACAAACACATCTCTTATTCAGAATTTGTARCCCCCTAGTTGTTTTTAAAACGACCTGAAGCTTTCATACTTCCTCCATAGTGTTAACTCTGCAGAACAGGGATTCACTTTGCTGAACAGACTGCACGGAGGCTCAAACATTCTGATTTTTAGTTTCTATTTCCTTACATTCCTTTGCATCAGACCAGACAGTGCCTAATGGATATATATCCATGCATATACGACCAATATGAACATAGTTTGTACAAGGAAGTCAGTCACTGTGGAAATACCAAAAAAATGAACATCATAGGTCTTTGAGCAAAAAAATAGGAAGGACTTTTGAGGTGCTGCCTTATTCAGCAACTTCAATGTCTATATTCACTTGAGTCTCAAAGATTTCCAGTTAAAAAACAAACTTTGCTTTCTCAGAATGACAGAAAGCCAGAGGTGCTTAGCAGAACATATCATTTAGAATTCTTGAATATATTTTAACCTTAAGTTCTAAACAGCCACCAAAAAATCATCAGTATTTCTAACAGTTGTAACTATAGCTGGGACAAAGCTCCGTTGAATACAGCACCCATGGAGACACAGAGGATGGGTTCAGATACAGGATGCACATGGCCAAGGACTGCTCCCCCCAAGGAGCTGCAGCATCGTTCAGATAAGCAGATAAGTGAGCAGAGGACTAGGCTTCTTCACAGCCACCATGAAGCTCTGGTTCAGACACCACCTATCTTCTTTTGGCCCCTTGCTGGCTCATACAACACCTAACACAGATCTTTGCATTGCACTTGCAGTTCTTACATTCCCTGGCATAGGACAATTTCACTCGCACCCACTGGCTCAGCCATGCTCAGAGAAGGCCAGCGTACAACCAGCCTCTTCCACAGTGTCTCACATTTTCCTTCACCCTTCAAATACATCTGTTCCTGCTGTGGTGCTTAAGTCAAAAGCACCATGCCTGGATTTACCTGGGCTCCCTACTACAACTTACCACCAAAGACTCCCAGTGCTGAACCAGTGAACTCATTTACTCCACGTGCAACTCAGGAGAAGCCCTAAAATCCTTGCTTTGGCAGCTGTGCTTCATTTTGCTAAGCGTGGGTGCAGGGCACAGCAGCTGCTTGGGCATTTGYGCATCATCTGTTGGTGCCACATGTCCAGCCCAGGGCATCTGAGCCCTCCAAGTCAGGACTTCGCCACTCAGCGTAAATGCTGCATTTCCGGGCTCCTCCTTCCAGCTGCAGGGCACCCCAGGAGATGGTAATGACCATCTGATGATGGAAATGATTACACTTCAAGTCATTTCCAGAAGAAACACTGCTGTTTAAAATGCGAGTGCTTCTATTTTGCAGTTGGTTCACTGGGTGGGGGGAGAGGTCCGCAGCCTTGTGAATAAAAGCTGATTCACTTGCAGAATTTCTAACATTTCCATTCTGGTACTGCCTTTGAAAGCCAGTTTGAAACAACCCCTGCCTACCAAATTGCAGAGGAATTATTCTCAATTACAGCCCTCTGTCTGTTAAAAAGTATAGTCGCTGATCAGCGCTGACCTTCCCTGCGACAGGTCGAACAGATGAAAAATTTCTGACAGCCATTCAGTTTTGAGGCTCCAGGGAAGGAGGGAGGGAGGGAGAGAGACAGAAAGGGAGAAAGGGGGGAAAGAAAGGTTCCTTTGCTCAATTTGACTTCAGCCTCCTTTGTTTTATTAGTGAAACTGCATTCACTTTCTCTTTGCTGAATAAATTGCACATGGCAATGTAATTTGCTTTAAAGTCATTAGCTTAATGTTTTAATTTTGGTATCATTTGCTGAAATCTTCACATAATCAATCACTTCAGCTTTTGTTTCCTAGTTTTGGACAGGTTTGCTGAGCAGCACAAGTTTGCTCCGCTCTCTCTTCCGCTGCTTCTATAACTAGGTTGCATATAAATCTGATAGGATTCGGCAATGTCACGCTCCCAAGAGAGACCTATTGCTGGGGACACCTTGCCAAGTTATCRCTGAAAACACCCTTTTAAAGCAGATTTGGGTTAATTAAATTAAACCGCACAAAGAGATCCTTTCTTAAAGCTATCTGAGGTTTACCTGTGATCCTTCACTTTAAAGAAAAGAATCCRAAGAAAAGGGAAGAGACACTGACCTAATGAAAGGTAAACACACAGCAGCCTCACCTACCACTCCCTTAGTAAAGTCTATATATTGCCACATCTGCAAGGTAGAGCTGTTAATTAGGAGTGGGAACTGTTTATATAGCTGCGCTGCCACTTCTAAGGATTTCAAAAAGATCAAAAGGACCAAAGAAAAAAGTGTCCCCTCAGGAGCACTTCTAGCCCTTATTTAGGTCAGCTCATGACTGATCCTTCAGCTGCACCAGATGTGTCTTATTAGAAAACTGTGTTCTGCCCCCAAAAGAAATGCAGTTTCCTAATCTCACTGGAGTACAAACCGGCAAGCGCGATCCAGTCGCTTCCAAAGGAGAAAGGAAAGCAGCGTCTTGCCATTTGGTCTTATGACCGACAGAGAAAGTCGCAGGGAAAATGCTGATATTCATATTCATCTCCTGCTCTGCTACTTTTTCCTCAACTAAGATAAAACAGGATAGAGTGGTCTCAGGCTGTCAAATAGTTGCTCTTTTAGACCACTGGCTAGACAGAAAAATAATAAAAAAAAACCCTGCAACTTCAAAACCAAAATGAAAAAAGTTTTACTTTTTAATTAAAAAAAAAAAAAAAAGAACCACCAAACCCTCTGACACTGCACAGTATTTTTATTCTAGGTTAACCAAAAGCTTCCCATCAATCTAAAATAAATAATTTTCAGGCTGTGATGTTGTACGTATGATGATGAAACTTGCTTAATTAAATTAGATTGATTTCATAAAAAATGTTATTCTGGAACAAAAATCCAACAGATTTATTTTTAACAAATCAAATTTAAACAATATTTTCTTACAGCTGTGCATGACAACTACAGTAACTTTTCTTTAGACTATTTTATTCATTTTTTTGTGTGAAAAAAGAGAAAACACTGAAGGTACCACTCACGTCTTTTCGTATACTCAGAAACTTCAAAATCTGGCAGACCGCATAACTTTTTGCTTACAGTTGCAAGAACTGTTTTGCTGTTGCTTTTGTCTCTTGTCGGCTGCTCTCAGCTCCAGCAAAGTCCTTCTTCTGCCTTATTCTGCAAGCTAAGGAGCCCATTAGCACCCAGGATTTTCTTGTCAGGGAAGTACTTAGACCTAGTAACTACAGCACCTCTCAGCCTGGTTTTTTGGTTAAATGACCACACTGAACAATGATTTCTCCACTCTTAGGCATTTTTTGACACCACTTCTCGACTCATTTTTGTTGCTCTGTTCTGTAGTGTCACTGCGCTCGCTGAGCACAGCACTGTAGCACTGGTCTCATTGCTGTGTATGAAGGTGAAATGCTTTGGGGAAGAGAGTTTCATGAGTTACACTGTTATTAGATTTCTGACTGCTTAAAATTCATCAAAACAACAAGTGATATACTCATGTGAACTGCAGGAAGTCCCTTGCAATTAACAGGTTGCTAATATTTTCCAGCACTCTCAATTCTAGATACCCATTTCTCAGCTGAGAAAAAGAAAAGAAAAGAAAAGAAAAGAAAAGAAAAGAAAAGAAAAGAAAAGAAAAGAAAAGAAAAGAAAAGAAAAGAAAAGAAAAGAAAAGAAAAGAAAAGAAAAGAAAAGAAAAGAAGAGAAGAGAAAAGAGACCCTTTCACTCTGTAATCAAAGAGATATATGGGAGTAGGTGAAATTGCAGGACAGGTTTTCAGCACTAAGGCTGTGGGAACGCTGGCACGGTGCCGGTGACACGACTCAGCCCTGGCAAATCAGTAGGGGACCTTCTTCCCTCAAGATACTACAGGAGCAGGAGCTCACTGCCATGACGGAAAGGTTGATGCTGCTGAGCCATTCTAAGGAGCAAATACTGAAACAAAGACCTGCAGCCCTTGAACATGTCTGGTGCTTAAATCCTATGACAATYTGTAATAATATGAGGGACGGTGATCTTGGCATTGTAGGTAACTTCCCATTATGCTCTGACTGCAACTCCTTCCAGACTTCTCTTGGATATAAAAGCCGTTTTCTTCTAGCTCTTACAGATTACCAAACACTGCTGAAAGGTCTCCATGAACTTCCTTAGAAAGGGTGAGTTAAGTAACTAATGCAACCCTCCAGCTTGCCCCACACCCCACCTTCCTCTATCGAGTGGCTTTCCTGGCTAGCAAATGACCTGTGTTTCACCCAGTCCTTGAGAACAAAAGACCCTACAGTAATTATCTTGGTTATCATTGCAATTTTAATAATCTGACAGGAGATACAGCTCAGAAAATACTCTGGAGAGCTTTATCAATTAAACACAACCTCCTCAGTTACTATTGCTACTCATACAAGGTCTGCAGCATTTTTTAGCCTTACTATCTTGGGTGGTGATAAATATCCTTTTATGACTTTCCAGATGTTGGTGTACAAAGTCTCTTTCATTATTCATGCTCCATAAACCCATRGGAAGAGCTGGGCACAGCTCAAACACATAGGAAACCTAATTCCAAATATCTCACCATATTTTAGAAGTAATTCAGCAATGGCTTGCTCACTGCCTTTATTTATGAAGGTTATCAGCTTTAGAAATATATAAACCTGCTGCTTGTCCTTTTACTGAAGTTTTTCAGTACCAAAGCTTGTAACAGATCGAGATAGCGTGAGTCACACAAACAGCCAGCAGAGATAATGCCTGCGTACAGCAAGGGGGCCAATTTAAACTGACAATTCCTATTTTGAAAGCAACAATTCTCAAGGAGGTTAGGCTTAAAAGTTGACCTGAAGGCTCATCCACCATTATTTTCTGTTGTTAAGACTTACCTGAAGAAGATCCATGTAACCACGCCAAGGACGCAGCTTYCTTTTTTGCCTGAGGATTCGTAAATATTTCACTTTTGCATTTTAGCAGACTGGAAATCTTAGTKTAAACTAGTTCTTAGCTATCTGGTTGAACACATTATAGTACAGCCCTTCAAAATGGAAAATAAGGTTTTTGTTAGTTAACATAAGATATCAGTACCAGAAGCTTCCTGCTGCAGGTCTGTCCCCGCCTCCTGGATCCGAAATCCCCCAAACATTAGTGAGCTGCAAGCAGAATGGCACTTAGACCTTCAGGTTCAAGCTAGCTACTCTCCTGCTAAAAGGCCTGGTGAAAATTAATATAGTCCATTTCTCTCCTCACGAGGGGCACGTGTGAAGGCAGAGGGATATAAGTCACAGTSATTAAAGATTCAGGGTTTACAAATTGGCCAGTGGAACCAGCGATGATCTGAGAGTGCCACAGTCTTTTGYGGATTAGGACCAGGACTACCCCAAGGCAGAGAGGATCCGAAGGGACACCCCGTAGTGGTCTGCCTTCCCCGCAAAAGCGAAGCGTAACAAGGTTGTTCTTACTGCAGGCAGGGCTGCCTGGAGCACAGGGCAAGATCTGCACCAGCAAATGAAAAGTCGTAATGTTACAGTAAGAACTCACTTTGGCTTTTAAAATGAACCAAGATAAATTAGTTTTCATTCACCCTAAACATCCATCTAACTTGCAATACTCAGCTGCTGTAACACTGAATATCCTAGTATTTTCTGACTGTTCCGTGTTATTTATAATTCCATAGAAATGAAAATGATAAGCACAGAGCCAAGACAGACTAAAAAGTTTAGATCATTTCAAGRCTTTTAGTTATTCTGAAAAGCTCCTCACTCCATTTATGACATACAGTTTCACCACTGATTCACTGAAACCAGGATCTATCCAAAAGTTTAAGGAACTTTTGAGGAAACATGAGATGAGTGTATGTCCACATTTCTTATTTTTAAACTGAGTTCTGTTATTACGAAATCTTGCCTGCGCTTCGTGATGTTAGATATGGCAAACATATAATTTGCCTCAGAAGCAAAGCAGAAATTAAAAATGCATTAATTCACCCAAATTGAGATATAGAATAGGGTCATTTTGTTTTGTTGCATTATTAAAAAGAGAAAGTTTAAACAAGATGAAAATTTAGTACGAAACATAATCCTGAAACTCCTAGGGTCTACTGCAATGCTTGGACAAAAATCAAATACATTTTATCCAAAGTATGGCACCAGCTTCTATCAAAAAATTATATGTTCAGTCACAAATGGTTATTGTAAAATCTTTATTAACCTAAGTGCATATAAAAATTGTGAATTCTTAATACAAAGCAGTATTTGACTTTTAAATTTCATTTTAAGCTTGCCCTGTTCACTTGGAATGTGATTACAGAGTAAATTAAAAAGTAATCACATGTGAATTACATTTCCTCATGAATGTAATGACTTCAGGAGACTGATTAATGTTAAGCAGTGCCTGTCCTACCTCATGCATACCTTCCCAGGTGAGATGTGCAAGATAGCTGTCGTGAGTTGATTTAATTTCCTTTCACTGGCAGTCCAGTGAGAAATGCTGAACAGAAACCAATTCAGCACATTCATTAGATCTGTATATGTTCGCCTCTTTTGTCCATCCAAGCACCATCTGCAAAATGCTATCAGTGTCAGCTTATGATTGTGAGCAAGACCCAAGGGACTCAGCTCATCCTGTACACTGTATTCTAGCCAGGAAAACTCTTCACATTTAGGACAGAACAACTCCGTTGGTGCATACAGCAAGAGATACATAYGTGTCAGCATATTAAAGGCTGACGAAAAAGAATTCCTTGTCATAAGCTAGAAAATACAGCTGTCTAGGAACATATACACATAAAAATATACACACACACGCTAATTGTAGAGTTATAGAGAAATCAAAATGGTCCATAAAATAGTTTTAGGAAAAATGCTTTTTTATTTGGATGTATATCTTAAACCCAAACTCATAGCATTAGAGGGCTAACTTATCTATGAGTAAAACAGATGCAGCTCACAACTTTGCTCCTAATGTAACAGTCACACAATGGACCAGAGCAAATTTTGGTTTGAAAGCATTATTTTTAATTTAAATAGGAACCAGGAAGAACATCAGCCTCATTCTCAGTTTGCCAGTTCTCTCTGCACACAGACACCCCTTCTCTTCCAGGGGAACACTGATGTAATTCTTTTACTCTGGACTTTAATAACAAATAGGAATCCAGTTGATCTGGCTAGTCACACGAATCACAAGAAATAAACCTGCGTTTCCACACAGATTTGTGTGCTTTTATACCTGATGCCTATTTAGAAAAACAAACTTCTGGACCATTTCTAAGGATTACATTCTACAAGATACAGAGAATTAGAAGGGTATTTATTTAATGCGTGTGACAGTAAGAAGTGAATGCAGAAATCTCTTTAGTAACAAAAGAGGAAGACGATGTCTCCAAAGGAAGCCTACATGACCTATTWGTGGTTTCAGATGCTGATACTGATATTTTTCCAGTCCTAGACATCTTGAAGACAGACGATAGTATGAAGAAGTTTCTAAAATGAATATATGGAGACTAGCATCTGCAAGGCAAAACAGTCATTCCACACTTAACCAGCTAAAAACAAYAGCAAAATATATGCTCAGCAATGATTTTAGACCAGCCTCTCAAAAGGTAAAAGACTAAAGCATTAAATCTGCAGTGTTACTCAGCCCGGTAAATACTAATACAAAAGCATGGCTAATTGCTCCAGAGCACAGTTCACTTCTGCCAGCAAAAGGTTCTTCTGGAATTTTAAGTGTGCTTTTAGTGTCAGCATGACAACAGATTCCAATATCTTTAACTAGGTATTGTGTAATTATATGCACATACACACACACATAAATACACTTACATATATATGTATTTTTTTTTTTTGCATTATCTTATGCTGTCACTTTCCATTATGTGTATTCTCTTTTAAGCCCAGTAGTAAGGCTCTATTCCTTACTGATCTTCCTCCTCATCCCAGCCTCCCTCCACCTTCACTCAGCAGTGTTCCTAACTCAACCTAAACCAACGTGACTCTCCTCCTTTCGCTGTCCTGGCTGCATCCCAGGCACAGCAGTCATGTCACAGCCCCATTTGTTGGCCGGCTCTTTGGCAGCAGGTTCTCTTCCAGCATCCAGCTGTGTCAAAACAGGTCAGCTTTGGACTTACTAGACACCAAGTCGCCCCCCCTTAAACCCTACCTCTATTTCCAAGCAGCAATAAATATCAGTTGTGCAAACTAGATTATCTCCTGGTAGGAATAAAATCCATTCAAATAATCAATTTGTAATCTGTTTTTATACATGAAAGTTCACGTCGCATATACAGTGAAAATATCTAAAACATCTCCATAAAAAGGGAAGGAAACCTATAACAAGAGATAACATCATTATGTGACTATTAATACAACTATTTTTTTGAAAGGAAGCCTCTACATGTTGTRGAACATGATGCTTATTTTCCAGCCCATGAAATCACTGCTTTAAACTCCTTATTCTCCTGCTCATTCTCAATACTACAGTTCTCTTTGCTGAGAAAGGCGCGCAATTACAAGACACTAGTTTTCAGATAGTATATGGTAGTGCTTTCCTCATGTATCTGCTTCTTCTTCATTTCCTTGGACATTAAGGATCTCAACAAACTATTCATAAAGACAGCAAGAGATACTGCTGCCCCAAGTAACATTCTGTCTAGTTAGAAATTAATTGGTATTTATTCACTTGTTCAGAGTTGTACATGAGATGTTGCTTACAAACAGCAGCTGTGGTTGCCTGATTACAGGTATGCAAATAATTCTGAAAAAGGATATTATAAAATAAGAACCCAATGCAATCTCAGCAGGTGTCACTGTAGTCAGAAGAACACACAATCTTTAGACTACACTGGCATCCCCTGTCCTGCACAAAGGAAATCTCTTTTCTATTTACCTGGTCTCTTCCAATTGTAACACACTTGTAATCACAAATACTCAACTCACAGGTTGACCTGAATTAGTTGTTTACTGGAATAATGATTCAAACTGCAAGCACAGTATTTTTCTGCCCAGTGTGAGAAACCTACAGCACAAACTGCTTGTAAAGAGTATTACCATCATTGAGACATTTTTCTGCAAAATATGTTTCCTGAATTATAAATGAAAATAAAATGAAACACCTAGCTAAGAACAGGTTACTTTCGTATGCCCCTACTGCAYCTTTCAGGACAGGATGTTTTCCAAAGCAATGCAGGGAAGGGGACAGGACGGCAGCGTGGATGTCAGCATGCCCGATTCTGCGGAGCTCTGCCATCCATGTGCCATACCCACTTTCCTAACAATATCTTATCTCTGTGCTCGTTTCTCCTGCCTGAGCGGCTTGCTTCATGTTTGTGAAGCACGTAGCTCTGTGGAGTTCCAGCTTTGATCTGGACCAGAAAGAGCAACTGCAATCACAGCACTGAAGGAGACGTGAGGTCCATGTTCTGCACCAAGCGGCACGTGTGCTGGCATCGTATTTCTGTTCAGTATTYGGTCTTCCCCTTCGCACTCAGTTGGCTTAACACTGCCTAGTTCAAACAGTGTGGTTTATTTAGTCCAATTCTATTCTTTATACTGACATTGTTTCTCCTTACACTGTTACTCCTATCACACGATATTCATAAAGAAAAAAAAAAGGATACCACCAATCTTGAAAAGCTGAGCATTTATATCAGCTATCAACACTTTACACAAGAAATGTAAAACCACAGGAGTTTAATATTAACTAGTGCGGCATAGCTATGAGATACATATGGCAGCCAAGGGCAGTACCCAAATGATTTTTTTCAGTCATATAAGATTTTCAGCCATAGATTTTCTCCATTAGAAGTTACATCCTGCACAACTGGTAGTATAATCAGCCACTAAGCTACGCTACTTTTAAAATCAAAATGCAGCCCAGGGAAAAGCTCTAAGAATAGAAAGCCTAAAATTTGGTCAAGTGTTCTACTGACTACTTTCGATTTTCTGGCAGGGACCAAACACGAGATAGGATTTTAAAATACACAATTATTAGGAACATATTTCTGGAGTATCTTTTCTCACATAAGGCTGAAGCACAAAGAGGAAAAAAAGACAAAACAGCTCATGTAATGGGGCCACCAGTTTGCTGAGTGAAAAAGTAGCACGCACATTTCTCATAAATAGCCATTCTCCAGCTTATTTTATACTACTTACTTCAYAGTCAAGATCTGCCCAGTTCCCAGCGGTACCCAGTGCAGAAGGCTATTCATGTTCTTAGAGAATGATGGTTCAGCTTCAAAGTGAACACGATTCCTGGCGGGCACTTTTTGGTTGATGACAGCTTCCAAAAAATCCCATCCATGAGGCTCTTTTCCGTTCAATGCCAAAGGGCCTGTGCTCCATCTACTTCAGTGGATTTACTACTTTGTGTACTAGAAGAAAATTTAGTCCAGCGAGGCTTTATGAGGAAGTTAAAGCAGCTAAGGGGAATCAGCACTTCCCCAACTAAGGGTGTGTGTTGGTATGGAGCTCCACAGTACCCAACGCCCCATCCGAGCACTGAAGTGTAGCCATCTGAACCTCCTAAATGAAGCATCTTAAAAAGCCCTGATGGAATCACCACTCCTTGACCCTCAACCTAAACTCACTTTGCCCCCAAAGCATATTTGGTTGTTACCTAAGGAAAATTTATTGAGCAGACAACATACAGGGGAAAAAGGGATCTGTATACCTTTTAAAACTATCCCACTCAGCTGGGATACAGGAAACTCAGCTTCAAATCCCTATGCTGTTTGTTTCAGCAGCTTGAATTTAATTCATAGTAAATGAATGCCCTGAGAGCTTAGTAATTTYGAAGTGCAGCAGGCTGTTTGCTCTTGTATTTTCTAAAATCTTTCAAAAGATCTTCTTTTTAGTCCAATGAAAATTAAACYGATTTCATAGTATTACATTTTTGTGCAACTTGGAATGGGTGTCTTCCAGCCAACCATTTTAGTGTTCAACAAGATTTCACTCAAAAATAAACAAATTTGCCTTCAATATGCCAAAAAACCTTGAAGGCAATTTGAGATTAATCTTCTCAAAGAGCCTTGATCTAAAATATTTAATATGGATTGATTTATTAAGGTGGTAAGTAAATATTTCTTTAACAGCTTAAACATCTTAAACATCTTATCTTGTCACTCTACCATCTATTGTAAGAAGTGGAGCTAATTCAGAAAATCAAGGATTTTCAACAAAGAAACGAAAGCCCATGGATATTGAGACTGGCCTTGGAGTCTCATTGTCTTGTAAAGTAAATATAGCAGTTAAATCCCCAGCAGTTACAACTGAAGAAATAGTCTCTTTTATGTGCTGGTATTTTTTCTGACTTGTGCAGTTAGGCCTCTTGCTACATTAAYGCTAAGAGGTAGCAGTGAAAGACACAACAGTAATTGTTTCAGGCGATATCACAACTTTTAGGCGTCGTTAAAAAACCCAGTTAGCTTCTTGAAGGTAACAATTATACACTTATGCTATGTAATTTTAAGACAGTTGGCTGAAATGCAAAATCATGTCTTATGTTCTTAGTCTTACTCATAAAATAAATAAAATATACTCCACTACTAAGAGTATTAAAAGGCACATTTTCCTTTTGACAGAGATATAAAACTGTCATTAATGTGTTATGAGAAAAGATTATAGCCCTAAATGTAGCTATCCTTTCTATTCCTGACATGTCAAATTAATCCTTGCTTACACCATTACATGAACTAGACCCAGGATGAAATTTCATGTCTCTAAAAAGTCATTCCAGGAGCTCTGTAATACTCAATTTCCATTGTAGGTGCTAAGTGAGAACACGGACCTCGTTACTGCTATGAGTCTTACATGAAAGACAAACATTTCCATGACAGCTGACCATATATCTGTCTAAAACTGCAATAAGATGGACAAAGCAGTACAAGAGTTACCTGCATTTGCTGAATTTTATCTGCTAAGGACAAATTACCCTACCTGTATATTTACGGCCAGAGCTATCCATCCAGTCTGGATGAAGAACTCACCCAGTGAACAACAAACAGAACTTGAACCGCCTGCCGGCCATGCAGCCATTTATAAACCAATTTGACTATCCTTGATATAGACTCGATCTTCACCTTTCTCTGAGAATTGTTTCAATCGAAGTTGGACTCTAATTTAAGGATTTAAAATGATATAAAGATCATTAATAATAATGTTAATGTAATAATACACTGTTTAAACAAAGATTGCCAGTTGACATCTTTTAGGAAAAAGATCCAAATTAGTTCTGTCAGTTGCTTTTACACAATTACTTGTTACAGTGATAGMAGTGTTGACATTCATGTTTTAAAAGTAGACTGGAGAGGTATTCAGAGGACTTGAGCAGAACAGTGCACTACAGGCTCCGAAGAAAAACAAATACGGAGGTTGCTCATCACAGTGAATTCCAGAGCTCCCAGCCACGGCAACGTAACCTCAGTTTTTCGGTAAATATTGTATAAGTTACATTGATTCAGGAAGCAAGTAAACGAAGATGGAGTGAGAATGTTTTATCAACAAAAGTTTGAAATTACTTCATTATTTAATTAGGCCTTGTTTAACACACACACTTCAGATTCTTCTAACTGTGCACTGGTAGACAGAGTARAGTGAGAATGCACTGTATCTTGTGTAAAAAAGAAATCACCTGGAATCATCCAAAATTAATTGTAAATTCACTTTTAAATATTAGATTTTAGCTTGAAGTAAAAGTCAAAATCTGCAAGGAGAGCACAGAAGCTTTATTTTCCAAATGACTGCTATGTTATTTCAGAGKGCATAGCTGATACTGTTTAAAATCTACTTAAAAAAGAAGTTATCCAAACTAGGGAGAACATAGCAACTACAGTATTCCTTTAGATAACATCTTTCAATTTGAACAACGATAGACCTTTCTCAGTTTGTCATCTTTACRCATTACAAAAGGCCTGGGGTAGCAAAATGGGGCCTTAAAATCCTCTAGTCAACAAGAGAAGGCTTTCCTCAGAAGAGGCACAGGAAAAGAGCCATAAAATTGCTTCCAGGACACYGATCCTCCACTTACACTGAAGCGGGTGAAAGGCAACACAGAAAACGATGCATACAGCTGTACAAGCTCCTACTACCTTGTTCAGCTCSCCCTCCTCTCCCACAGCTTCTGGTTCAGTTATTCTCAAGTGTCTCTTCTGTCCCTGTGTATTGCAGGCTCAGCATGAGGGAGAGAAGCCACGAGACCTTCCTCCTGCCTGGGCTGGCATCCTGCTCTGCCGCCYTCGACACAGCCCGTGTGCTTCCCTGGGCCACAAGGAGAGTCTCGACACAGACCACCACCACCAATCCCCTGTTCTGAGCAAGGTTGGTAAGACCTAGCGGACCACAGTTAATTAGACCAGCAGGAAATCCATTCCTGCCTGGCGACCTGCAAGAAGTGAAAGTCCTGGGAATGTGGAGTGTGATAACGACTACGTGTGTGCGACAGAGAGGGAGAGCGAGAATAYGTGTATCTATACCAAGTAATGTAACGTATCAGCGTTAACCCACACCATGGACTGTAAACGCTAACGTGAGAAAGCACAATCAGCTTTCACTCAGCAGAACTCTGCACCRCTGCACAACGTAAAATGTGATGAAGTAGCCTCTCTGCAACATTTTGGAGAATGTCTTTGAATGGAGGCTGACATACAATTCCTGATGGGTAAGAAATCAGAGTAATTTGCTTGGCATGTTTCTTTATGCCTACGCAAGTTCAGCTGCAAACATACCCATCAGTGTTAGGCTGTGTCTCACGGAGGAYGCAGAAAATCTGCCTGAGTACTTTCAGTTCTGCCCTTTCAAAAATATGGACTGTTCTGTGCTTAATGACCTAAAAATCAATTCCTAAAAATGTTAATGCAACATGCTCTAAGTTGTCTCCCAAAAGAAAAGAGATAATCCTGTGATTAAGACATTTCACAGGAAATGAAGCAATCTTCCTTCAGGTTCTTTCTCTGTCATAAACTTGTGTGTGTGACATGGAGCAACTCACTTTGTTTCTCTGTGCCTTCATTAACCTTTCCTGCTACAAGCACTTCATGCTGCTTGGTGCTATACATAGCCTCATGACCATTATTAACACAAATACCCAGTTATTCACGAGGACAGGCAGACTTTTCCCRAAATCAGTACTAGAAATCAGGACAGAGGAAGAGCCGAGCAATCTCCATTAAAAAATCTGAAGGTAAATATACGCAGGATCTATAGCACAGACGATAATGTTTTCCATATCCTAATAGCACTCCTTGTTCTATAGCTAACGGCAGGAGTGCTTTCTCTAGCATTTGGAAATTGTTATATGAATATTTGCCAGGTGAATACTGGTAGCAGCTTGTTTGTTTGATCGTGAGGGTAAAAAAAAAAATAGATGTAATTGTTCTATTAAAATGTAACATTAAAGTTTGCTAATTTTACTAAAAAAAATGCAGCTTTCTTTTCTTTTTTTTTCCTCCCCTTACAAAAACTTGTTTTAAAGATCTCTCAATCCTTCTGGGACAAAGTCATCCCTGATACTTGATAACATAGCTTGCAACATAAAGATAACCTGAAAATACACTAAAAACAGATACTAGGTTCTGTGGCACATTAAAAATTTCATGCTTGGAGACAGTTTGCAGTAAATCTTGTGCAACATGGCAGAAGAGCAGTCTACTGATGGATAGCAATCCTTCTAGGAAAAATGATTTCATCTATATGACTGCTTGGACTACCAAAAGACTGTAGGTAATTTCATAGTATTACCTCCAAGAAAATAAGAGTAATCTTAGCAGACTGCTACAGGGAGGGGTCCTGATATTAACAGGATGATGATGATCTTAAAATATAAATAGGAAAAAAGAGATGAAAGGAAAATTATCTGTAATTTTTGTTCTCAAGCGCTGGTAATTCTAAAGAATCCCTAGGTGAGCYCCAGGCCTCGAGCTTCTGACAGAAGCAAGGCATTTTGAGCTGCTTAAGTATCTTGCCAGTGATGGGTACCTGCTTATCCCATTACCATGACTTTTACAGGAAATTTCAACCAGTAAGTTCTTCTGCTCTCCTCACTGATATGCAGAAAGCTTGTTACAGCACAGGTGCATTTCACTTGGTTCCTTGAGAAACTTCCCTCCTTTTATTATTTTCCTTGGATAATATCGATACTGCTTACAAAAAAAAGCATTTATCAAGAGTTACCAGACATTGAATTACTGCAATCTTCTGTTGCTTTAAATAACAAGGAATAGATATGGTGCTACTGAGAATTAATATTCATTTTTACACAGAAAAGTATTTTCTAATGGCTTCAGTTCAGGTATTAAGACTCACCCCGAAATGCCCAGATCTGGTTTTCCTCCCCTTCACTGACCACACTCCCTTTGTGATACTGTTATTACACAATTTTCTGCCCTCTTTGCTCAAAATTGCACTGCCTTCTCCAAGGAAATGGAGGGAAGGGTGCAGTTTAAAACTCTGTATCAAGTGAAAGGTACAGACTAACCAGTGGAAGACGGGACACTCCTAGCGCATCGGGGAAAGCAGTAACTAAGAGTAACTGTTCTAATTGAGAGAGCAACGTCAAAATCAAATTCCAGCAATAAACCACTGCAGACACTTCCATAGGAGGAATCAGGAAGCAGAGACAGAGTCAGAATCTGTTCTGTAAGACAGCTCCGGGGAACAGGATGCCAAGGTGAACACCACAGGCAGCTCCCGAGGTCCTGTTGCTTGGGGTAGGTCTTTTTCACTAWTTAAACCGGAAGTTCATTAATGAGCAAAAGCCGGACCGAGGGTTGGAGCCAAAGAGACGATTGTTTCGCGTTTTGGCACAGCCTTTGACAGCTTGAAATTTGGACAGGATGAGATCAGTCACGTCCCTATAGCGTTGCTCGCATATATCCTTTAGGTTGCACATGTCAAGTGAACACCCAAGCTTAGTCTAAAGTCTGGGCCGAAAACCTCTTCAAGAGTAACTAAGGAACAGCAGCGTAGCAGACACACACGTGAAGCAGAAATATGCAATGATACACAGAGAAGAGTGGTAGACTGTGAGCAACATTCACACAACGTATACAGAGTAGGCACGAATGCACAGTGAAGCATGTTGCAATTAAACAGCCAAATTACATATACTGTATTTTAGAARAATTAATGATGAACTGAACTCAGAGGTACCTCATCTAAATTTGTAATGGAAATATGCATCTTCCATGTTTATTTCATTATTATTTCATGAACAGTCTATGCTTGTTTATGAATTCTTAAAGTATATTTAAGCAATCAAGCATAATAGTGGTGTAATTATCTCAAACCTATTGCAGTTCTAGGACTTTATGAGAAGCCTAAGTGCATTTTACGTAGCTGGYTCCTAAGGTGTCTCAATCATGAGCTAATTCCCTCCTTCAGCTCACCAAAAAAAGAGGCACTGACAATAACTGGACAAAAAATAAAGAACAAAATGTTACTTGAATGGGGAAGGCAACTCAGCAGTAATGTAAAATGACACTAGTCCCATAAACTGTGTCCACATCATTCACTGCACCAGGCCAAAGCCCATAGCAGAGCTCTTACAAGTTAGTATTTTTATTGGGTTCAAAGCTAGCTGCGTAATGCATTTCTGAACCTGGCATCTGTGCCTTGCAGCCATGTTGCAATACAGTTGCCACCTTTAGGGATAAAGAATACTACGGGGGAGTTGGTATGTAATGAAAATGATTGAAAAGAGGCTTTGTACTTAATAGTGCTGCTGCCATGGTGATCTCTTTTCCATTCTGCTGCTTACTGGGTAGAAAGCACTTGCCTGTTCCCCTTCACATGTGATCTCAGCTCTTTTTCCGAGACAGAGATGGTAATGCTTGGCAGCTTGCGTATCAGCAGGGCAGCATAAAGCAAGAAAACTCTGTTGGGTCATAAAAAAAAAGGGACAAACCAAATAGCTGAAATTTGTGCGGGGCATTATTGAAAACATGAACAAGAAGCCCCATTCTGTGGCTTGTTCCCAACGCAGGAACAAAAGGCGGCACAAGGGATTGTTCAGTGCTCAGCGCTCCTGGAAGTGACACTTCATGCTAACATCCTGAATTTGCTCCTGTCAAAAGTTAAGAAGAATTTTTAGGAGGGAGGACAAGAGAAAATCAGAGTTATGCAAAATTCTTGCCCAGGCTTGCCACGCCACATGTTGCCAGCAGGTATGTCCCACTTTTCCTGTGAAATCAAAAATGGGGTTAGGCACTTGGTAGTTTCGTGGAGTGGGATTCTGAGAATGTCACTTTGGTTGGGCTCAGGCTCCAACGCAAGTCAGCCTTTGTCTTCTTAAAACCGACCGAGCTAACTGAGCTCTTCCCGTTGAGTAAAAGCAAAATGCAGCCAACTGCAGGAAAGATCATCTGCTGCATAAAGAATTCTCCAGCTAAGCTTTTCACAGGCAACGTATCTAATTATTAGTACTTTGTACAGTGTGGAAAGACAGCTCCAGGTAAATATGTTTGTAAATCTTACCTGTAGGTCTACTTGAATGTCAGCTATAAGAATTGCCACCACTCTAAATTCTGCTACACACCTTTGAACTTTTGGTCTTGCTGTGGTACAGTCAAGACAAATGGAAGGTGACAGCTAAGTACCAATGGCTCTTTAGTATAAAATGAGATACATTAGATGAACTTTCAAAGGGTCTATACAGTGTCTCATAYGGAAAGAGCAGCTTTTCTAGGGCCTGCTTCGTCAGCCAAGACTATCTTGTTCCAAGACAAGCCTGGCTGCAGGGCAGTTTGTCAAGAATTCGGAACTAATACAGTAACTGGATCTCCAGTCATTGACAAGGATTAGCAGGTTTCTTTTATGATGCTACTGTAAAAGGGTTAGTTCTTTGGTTTTACAAGGTAAAAATCCCCAAAGGGAGTTTTTTTGTAATATATGAACTACGAGAATATCACAGTATTTGTAAGATATGAACTTACTACAATTGAAAAAAAACCCACTAATCATCTTTATCTTTATTGGTGTGTTCCAACTGACAAACAACATTTCCCATGCAATCCTTTCTTTTATCTCACCCCTTGCTTTATTAACTCTGTCTTTTTTAGCCCTAGTTCTGCTTTTCAGGTGATATTTGATTAATTTTTGATCACTGCTTCTGGGCATCATGTTCTTTAAGATACGCTATTGTGCGGAGGATTATATGAGGGAAACAACATCTTTTGTATTTACCCTGTTTATTAACCTTTCTCATTGTTCAATGCCCATTTTTCCTCTTGCACGACAGATACTGTATCAGACTTCATGCTAGCCACCAAGGCTTGGTCTCTGGTAATTGAAAAATTCTTTATCCAGTGTTATTGCACTTATTGAGGTCAAAAGCTCTGCACATCTCACATTCTTGAAATGCACCGAATCACATGGGCTAGCAGGAATTCAGCCATTTAAAAGAATCATACACAGCTGCTTTTTAATCAGCAAAGACTACTCAAAGTAGTTAACAGCACTGTATTACCACCAACTGTTGTTTAGATGCTCATATTAGAAGCACAAAGATTATACAATCTGCTTTAACCTAAAATAAACTCGTATTAGCAGACACCAAAGCAGTATGTATACACATAATAGAGTACATACACTAGCAGTAGTTGGGCTCATAATTTCTTTTATACTAATATTGCAGAAATAAAAACATACAATGGGTCCCATTGAGACAGGAAAATCATAGAGATACTCTTTTGGATCCAGTATTGCTGTATGTTAAAAGACTTATTAGAATTTAAATGACTTCTGTGTATTGTTTTAATATGTCTTCACAGCACGCATCACAACAGTTCCTTTGCAGCTATTATGGCATACACTGGCTACATCAATTAACAGAAATACCCAGTATATATTATGGATCTATATAATACCAAATGCATTTATTCATAATCTATGTTTTCTTCTCAAATGTACATTCAGAAAACATAGTGTCAGTTCTGTTAAGAATAACATGTGTTTGTGCATTTATCCTAAGAATAGTGTGCATACATACATATATCAGTATACRGCGACTCCTTTTTTAAACCTGGATTTTACTGTTTTCTTTCTTTTACCAAATGGTAAAAGAATCCCATTGTGCTTCTATTTTTAAAAAAGTTATTTTTTAAACTACAGCATTAAATTGATGTTTACAGAAAAATTAGAGACAAACCCTTATTAAGTGCTGCCAAGCAGTAGAAGTAAAAACTTGCACAATCATAATTAACTTTATAAATGTGAAAGATGTCAAATAAGTCAAGATGAGGATTCATAATCATTTGATACGTAACATCACACAATAAAATGAGACTGTGAAATATCTAAATATAATTCACTGATTTAAGATGAAATGTTGGACTTYAATTTCTTACAGATCAGTGTAACTAGAATCAGTGTTTTAACCTTAAACTTCTAATGTTTGTTTTTGAAGAACTGTTTCCCTCAAAAAGAAGCAAGAAAATAAAACCTTTAGAGCAGTGCTGAAAATTTAAATATTTAACTTGGACAGTCTGAAGAAAATACTCAAGCATTTCTGAGTACCAGTTAYGTAAATGAGAAGACAGTTTATACATAACAGAGGAAACTGATGTTCTTCAGTGGCATGTTAGCATCGTATTGCTGTATCAAAGTCACTTTTAAGTCAATTATAGTGACTGATAACCATACAATGATTCATAATAAAAAATTATACATATAATTCTATATATAATGCCACTGCGCACAAAAGTATTCCAAGGTTTGAAATAAAGCATGCATATGGAACAAAACCAAAGCTTTTCTAAACTTTCTACAGAGGGCTAAGTAGCTTTGGCTATTGACAATAAAATACCTTCTATCTCAAGGTTGCCAATTTAAGTTCAGCCTATGTAGGAAATGACCAAAAGCTGCTTAAATCTGACATGGTCTGTGAGGAACAAATTGATGGCCAAAGGCCCTTTGCAGCAGCGCGTAAGTATTCCCACCTCAGAACTATTCCCCTTCATGGCTAGAAGCCAGGGCCAGCTCCCAGGGGGAGACCCATGTCCTTTCTCCGTGTTATTATACCACATCACTGGCATAGTCTGGGGCGTCCGATGCTGAGATGTTCCTAATTTGGTCAATAAAGAGAGGCATCTCTCTCCCCCTCTGAGCATCCAGGGAAGTCTACATTTGTTTYGTAGCTCACTGTGAGATCTGGATACAGTCACCATTCCTGTCAATTTACAAACACCAAGATTCAATTTTGCRTCTAAAAAACAAAGCACTTTTTTTCTCCATCCTTTGGTCTCAATGCTACACTGTCTCTGCTAAAAGGCCAGATCTGGACTTAGTCCAAGACTTGTACAACAGGCAAAAATGAGACAGATTATGCTTCACTGTTTCCTTCTCCTCTATCATCAGCCTTTTAAAATTCCTGGTTAGCTCTTGTTTTAGAAGACTATGTTAACAGGCACAAGGACCACCATGGTCCAGTTCATACAGTAACCTACAGCAAAGCTTGTAAGAGAGGATCCTGGGCTTCGTGRGAGTATTATGATAATGGCAGAAACATAATTTCAGGAAAGGTACCAGAGTAAAGGAAGACAGCAGGCTTCCCTCCCTCTCAAACACCCTGTCACACAAACACGCTGGGGCAGTTTGGGCACTGCTCTCTCTCGCTCTTGACAAAAGCCATGCTCAAGAGCCATGCTCATCAGCTCCAGGATTAAATAAACGTTTCAGCGAAAGTTTGGGGCTCCACACCCAAAATTCATGCTAACCTAACGGTGGCTCGTAACAGCCTCCTTGTCAGGTGACAGACCATTCAAAGGCCAATTCCAGAGGGCTCTTGCAGTGATTTCAGTGCAGGTGGACTATACAAAGTCCTCTTTTACCCTGTCCAGAGGACACCCCAGTAGCCTAGCGTAGGGATTTAATGTGGGCTGAGCAGAGTACAAAGAAAAAAGGAATGGGTTCATAACACTTCCACAAATCCTTCTTTTTTCCTGTCTCATTCCCCTTCTTTAATCTCAGCTTTCATGTTTCTTTTCTTTTCTTCTTTCTTTCTTCGTGCCAGAGCAGCACTGCTGAATACTAATGAGACAAATTCAAGATCTGACCCAGTCAGTTAGTCACTTTGGATAATTTCTTAGGGCACCAGTCACATGATTCACCCTTTCTGTTCGCCACTGCGATAMCAGAAGGTTAGACTCTTCATTGAAAGTAATGTTTCTGGTATCCAATTTTCAAAACCTGTCTACCTGATAGCAATCTTCCGATTCCACGTCTATTGTAGCTTTGGTTCTCTTTTTCAGAGAGCCTTTTTCATTTTCWCTTCACGAAAGTGCTTCAATCTATCTTACATTTTAATTGAATCAAATTTAATTTAAGCCAAATCAAAGGTCCTTTCAATACATCTACATAAGAAAGCACTTAATCTTAATAAACTACCATTTAAGATGGAGAGAGAATCCACAGTAGCAGTGAAATATATAGCAAATCAAAATTCTCTCTGTTCATATAAAGAGGAATGAAGCCAAAATAAGCTCACTCTACTGTTTAAACTATGCTGCATGTAACGTGTAAGGAAGAGAAATGTGCTGCTTAAGTAATGCACTGTGACTGCAAACTATTCGCTGAAATCTGAAAAGAATCCCATTTCCCAAAGCAGCTTAGAAAATGACATTTGCTGGGACCCTGTATTAATGAGATGAAGATCCTTACCCCCTTCAGATTTTATTACATTTCAGAAGACATTTCAAAAAGTCAAATTATTTACTTTGCTTAGGTGAGAAGGAGTTAACCCTCTGGGATTCTCTGTCTCTTCAGCTCTGTAGTTGTCTAGCATATGAATTTTACTAGAGCTGTAACTTTTATTTCCTGCAATGCATGGATATGAAATACTAACTGCTTATCCCTCCTCCTTTATGCCTTTGCATTGGGAAGTATGTACCAAAACAAACCAGGGTATAGTCCTACATTAGCTGGCATAGACATTATTTACTACAATTTACCTAAGAACGATCTCACACTGAATAAAGATTTGTGATCTTTCAACAGGAGTGAATAAGAGGTATTAGTTTACGGTAGACAACTCAATTATCTTTCAAAGTCCTGCAAAAGGTTTGTTAGACTCTTCCTTTCCAAAAGCATTTCTAAAGAGGCTTAGTGAAGATGAAAGTAGTGTTCAGTACAACTCTTAAAGTCACTATGTTTTCAAAATCTAAAAGCAGAGCATTTGTTCTGGCAAAATCTGCTCAGGCTTGTTGGCTCCAAAGAGTCGACTGCACAGTGCATGTCTGCTGCTAAAGACCTTTATTTGCAGTGGGCAGCAGAGAGCAAATGGGCTCTCAGACRGCCTCTGCGCAGGATACAGGCTCTTCCTGACACTACTGCAAACCTAGAAACACGTCGCAGATGTCCTGGGTGGAACCTCTGAAACTGCAGCAGCAGCATTTTTATTACCAGTGACAAAAATATGAGATTGAGAGACCATGGAAGAATCTAGATAGGTAAAGGCCTAAATGCAACATCCGCCCAATAACAGCATTTTTCTGCTTTTGTAAACACTTCTGCTTCCATGCCCATGGTAAGATATGCATTGGGGAGCTTCAGGATTCTAGTGCATGGATGAGAAAACAGTGCAAATACGAGTGCTAAAGTCAGAGCTCCCTCCACTTACGAGGCCCTGCCTTTAGCACAAATGTGTACAGTGTTCTCACGGAACAGACACAAGGTACAGCACTGAAGGTTATCGTATTACGTGCTTCTAGAAGGTTGCACGGTGCTAACGGTGTTTCTTTCGGCCAATAACATCTGGAAGACTAAGGACCTTCTCTATGCAAGAGTAAAGGAAAAGAAATGACAGCTAACTAAGAAAGAAAGAACAAGATGGCACAGAGAGCTACAGAAATGAGAATACTATATAGCCAGATGATTAAAAGTAAAAAAGAAAGAAGAAAGAAAAGCACCAGATATCAACCTAGTGCTTACTGACAGCCCTTAGCCCTAAGAACTAACTAAACTGAAAGAAACTGAGGAGAGTAAAGAGCACAAAAATACTGGCAAATCATGTATTGCTTATGCTTCCCAATTTATCTGCTGGGTGCCTTCCATGCACTCTGCCTAAATGTTGTGTGTTTATTCCTTGTGCCATGTGGTAACCTCTGCTGGCTATAAAATAGTTTCAATCTCTGTGCAAGTAGTTCAGAAAATCAGCAGAGTAATACCACCTCACCTCTGCTCCAAAATTCAGCTGTTGACTGGAGATTCTCAGATGCCTTTGTGGCAGTACCTAACTACACAAGATTACACTATCCTCATGTTGTAGGAGGTAGATAATTTTACTCAATAAAATTAGATAACTAACTAAATAAAATACAGCTAAGAAGCAAACAGTGATCCTACATAGGTATTACTACAAGCACATCTACATACCACTGTGATACATTTCAATGGCATCAAGTCAATCCCTCCAAGAAAATACCTTGGCAACAGTCTATCATTTACCAACCCTGTTGCACAGGAGGCATCAAGTTGGCCAAATAAACAGGACATAAAAATACATGCCTCAAATCTATCACTAATGAAGAACATGAGAGGACAGAAGACAGGACAATATGCTGAAACGTTCCGGACAACTGTCAACACACTGCACCAGAGCAAACACCAATATAGCTTGACCAGGAAAAAAATGTGAAATATGTACCTGTAACAGAACAGTATGGGACTTGTTTTACCTTCATCTGCTAGAGGCTGTGGAAAAACAGACTGTCGGGGGAACAAACAGAAACACAGATGRGCACTGGAGTTTTCAATACATTAATGAAAGAGGAAAGTCACTGCCTGTTCTTAAAGAGTCCTCCAAGTGAAGATGACTTGTTAAAGACATGCTCACACCCCTGCACTACCTCTCAGAAGAAACAGAATAGGTACACTGTACTCCAAACGGACACATCTTCTAGCTAAGCTACTCATGCCAAGTACATTTCTGAGAGCAYATGCCCAGGGTCTTTCCTGGATGTGGGTTCAGTCTGGCACAGTTACCCTGGCATTATGCAGTATGCATGCCTCCATTCCTTTCCCTTTTGTTCTTTTAATTATCATTCAATCTCTGAAATAGGTATTTTTACTGCCACTTCATCTGGCAATTCCACCCTTTTTACGAGATTCAGAGTGCTCAGTGGCCACAACAGCAGGTCACCAGCAGTGCTCGACTCAGAGGAATCCCAATTCTCAGTAATTCCTTAGTTGKGTATCTGCAAAACGATGCAGACCATGATACAATAAAATAAAACAGAACAAAACACATTCTAAATTTAGGATCCTAAATACAGATTCTGGCATTTGTCTGATTTTCGGAAGCACTGAACAGTCATCAGCGCTCACTGAGATCCAAACAGGCTTTAGGCTCCTATTCCTGGAAATCTTGGCTCTGGTATATATGCCTCTTGTGATCTAGCTGGTTTTAAAACTCCAGCAGGTACAATATATCACACACTACTCATATATCAACCCCTGTTTCTCTCTTTCCTTGCCCTTTTTTATTGTTGTCTTTCAGATTAGTCTTTTTTTTCTGGGAAGCTAACAGTGTATTTGTGGAAGATATTTTTCTGTGGTGCCTAGAGTTGAATTATGCCTGGCATTCTTTGTTGGTGTTAAAGGTGAGTATACAAGCATAACCCTTCCCCCTCTGTTATGYGTGCGAATGGACCAGTGCTTTATTTTGCTTTCACTTAATTCTTTCTGTATCTCATTCATGTGAGGACTCTTACAGTATAAGGAACATCAAAAACTGAATCAATCATTTTAACAATAAGATTGCTTACTGAGCAAATGCAATTTTTAAAAAGTTACGAATTTTCTGGTAGCCTCCATTTCTTCCATGGGTTTGACCTCATTTGACCTCTTTAATGCACTGGCAGATAAAGAAGGGACTTTCCTCATTCCTCTGTAGCTGCTATCACTCACCTGAGGCATGTTTTAGCCTAAGAGAGAGAGAGGAAGAACTTGCACCAATAGAGCCACTATTGCTTTTAAACTTCCTACCCCTAAAGGTGCTGCTGACACCGCATCTCATTAGCCATCCAGCAGCCTGGAGGCTTGCACGTACAAAACCAACACACTCCTCCAGGAGCAAACGCCCCRTTTGTACACGGCTCCAACATCAAACAAACAAGAAGCTTCGCACCGAGGCACATCTCCTTCCCAGCACATGYTGGAAGGAAACAATGTCTGTGGCACTACAGCAACTTGTCTGTCGCAGCAGACGCCTGCCTCTCCCATCACTGGGCAGGACGCTCAGTAGAGCTTCACTGAGYGACACAGCACTGCCATCGGCTTGGTGAAGCTGCCTGGGCTCGGCTGCCTCACTGTGAAAAACCAAACTACGCTTCCATGGCCCCCATTTACCTCTAGAGCTAAAGAGCAATAGCCAAGGTTACAGCAATAGTTACAGACAGCAATACTTAATGGTAACAAAAAATTCAGAGCTTTGTAAAATATCATGGATTGCGAATGGAGCCTATGAGGGATTAGATCAAGGGAACTACCTACTGCATCTCTCTCAAACAGCGGGGCATGCSCAGTATCGGACACAATGTACTGCACTGATGAGACTAGGGGCACATTAACATAGGTTATCTAGAAAGTTAAGAGATTTAGCTCAAACAAAGAAGAGAGGGAGCAAGTTCTGAAAAAATAAATTGGAAAATCACAAGGACAGTGAATCTATCTGTTCCTCCTCCTTGCATTTCCAGCTGGAATCCAAGTGCAAGGATAAGAAAACTCATAAATCTGCCATAATCTTAGTTCCTAAAGAGTTTATATTTCGGATAGCAACACAGGAGATTTTGGATGAAGTAGCTTCCACTGCCCTAAGAAAAGCATATGCAATATTTCAAAGCAGAGAAAGCAAAATATTGCTTTTTATTAAAATCACCTTGCTATAGCCAATATAAATTATTGCACTGTTAACTACTTATATTATTCACAAGAAGACAAATTCCAATTTCTCCCTTAACAATAATCAATTTTACGGTACTCTTATGACTTCCATTCAAAGTAGAGCACCTATAACAAAACTCTTCAGTATATGGTAGATATCAGGAGAAGATAATAAGAGATAAATAACATCCTATAAACTAGGTCAGTTCTTCCTCTGTAAGCTGTGAGGTTCCCCGATACCTTTGAGCCATCACAGAAYGGCAAGAAAAAATCTCTACTCTGCTTGACCAAGATATGAATAAAGATTAGAGTAAGCCAGAGAAGATCTGAGGCAGAGAAGAGGCAGGTATATTTAAAAGCATTCATTTGCAGACAGTTATAATGACTATGTCTGGTTTCACTCTAATCATAAAGATGAGGAATTCACAGGCTCACTTCAGCAGCAGTGAGGACATTATGTGGCAGCTGCTTGTTCATACAGTAAATGTGTAACATCATGTCTTGATTATTAAATATGCATTTTCAGGTTTACAGAAATATCCCTCTGTCAGACTCCAGCATATTTTGTATTCAGGTGTAACAGCCTTAAGCAATCTCACCAAATTAAGCACACCTTCATTTTCTTTCGATTATTTCATGTTGCTCAAAAAAAATGATTTTCTAAGATTTTACCAATGACCTTTAAGATTCTTCTTGGGCTGGTTCTTCACTATCATAAGGATTCATGATGGGCTTACATGCCTGGTTGTTGTCCACCTCTCCTCTGTAATGCTCATCTCTTCATATACGGTACCTTTTGAGAAATACTAAATTCTTTGTGCTAGATTAGTTGCAGGTGGCTTTAAGCACTTTTTAAAATTACTTTTCTCATGCAACATCCTGAACTACAATTTCTCCATCTTAAATGTTAAAACTAATGACCAGAAGCTTGCAGTAAAAGGTACATGCTCAATCTGATTATACTTCATGATAATGAATTTCCTCCTTTAATGTAATTTTACTTTACTGTTCCAATTACATGGGCATAGCTTATAGATGTCTAGTTGCCTGCATAACTTCTGTCACGAAAGTTTAAATAAAGATTCCCAGAAGCCTTCTCTAAAGAGATGCTTTGTACTATGCTCCAGCCTAGAAAACAAACTCAAATCAAGGAATTTTCTGTTTGAGGGGTCTCCCACTGGTAACACCAATTCCACCCACGCCCTGTGTGTTGCACCGGTGGCCAGACCATGTTATCAGAAACATCCTTTCCAGTCTGAAAATCTAAGGATCAACCATGATCCTAGAATAGCCCACTAGTTTCATCATTACAGGAAGATACTCAGCTAAGAGTTGATAGTCCAGAAGCCTCAGCTGGTCCAAAACATTCCAACATGTTCCGACCCATGAAGTCAATGGAAAATTCACTGGGGAAGAATCACTTCCACTCCTATGTATACACGTGAGAAAAGAAAGAATGTTAACTCTCATTTTCCTTACAGTTAACAAATACTCATTTCACTAAAAATTAGATGTGTGTGCATGCAAATTAAATGTGTAAGCAAAACTCTGAAATCTGCCTTTCCCACAGGATAACCCCAGGTGCAATAACATTCTCAATCTATTTGTCATCTCAGCCACAAGTGAGCTAAAGCCAGCATCTTAACTCCTTTTTCACTCAAGCAGACACCTACATAGGTCAAAGGAAAATTGCTTTTGTAAAGACTGTGAAAACTGAGACAGGAACACAGGACCTGGTATGAGAGTAGCACGGTGCACTATGCTGCAGGGATGCTGTGCAGTTTGGCCATCCATCTCCATGGTGTTTGGATCTCTTAGCAAACGGTGCTGTAGCAGAAGCATAACATACTGTCTACACATATCGTACGTTTGAAATACGGGAGAAGATGTCAAAAGCAACTAAAAGCAGTATCTAACAGAGAGGTGGAAATATGTCTCCCATCAAGATGCTGGCGCTGAATTAAAAGTGCAGGCAGTGACTTTGGTTATGCATCTCCTACTGTGAACACATGTGCTGGGAAGTAATTTTCCCATTTTTCCAGAGTTATGGTGTGCAGCCCTGATTGTTCGCTCCTTCAGCAACATAAATAACTAGGATTCTATAGTGAAAAGAGACCCATGCTGGAAGCTAATAAGTATCGTGGGGCTGTCTCACTATGCGCTTACCCCGTGCTATTGGCCCCTTTCAGAAACACGGCCAGATGGACCTGTGCCTGATGTACCAGGTCACTTCTTAAACTACTTCAGGCAGAAAAGAGCCTAAAATGAGTTTCTGTGGGTGCTGCTGCCAAAATTACAGAGTAAACCCCAAATTTTCTTGAAATGTCTGTACAGCCTGTACTTTAAAAAAATTCTAAAAAATTTGATTAAATATATTTATTGGGATTTAATGATACCTTAAAAGTAATCACAAAAGAGCTTTCACATCCATGATCTTGTAATAAAGGAGTGAGGAAAAAACATAACGATCTTTTTAGGTTTTCTTTTCCAGACATGAAAAGCACCAAATGGGAAACATTTGAAGTGACTCACTTGTAACCTCACAATTGAAAAAAATTATTAAAAAGAAAAAAAAAAAAGAACCAACTTGACAGCCTACAATCAAATGAATCAACCAGGAACAGAACCCAGCCAGAAGCCCCTACCACATATTGACAGCTGGAAAATGTAACTCTGGGAAGCCATCATTCTCCAGCTCCAACGGCCTGAAATTATTTAGTAAACAACGCAACTGCAATGTAAAGATAAAATAAACAGAGCAATATTAAAAATTCAAGAATGACTGCAGGGATTGAGAGAATTATTAGTGCATTTTGATTTCTTTTTTATTCAAGTGCCAACAATATTTAGTCATCTTTCTTTCCTGTTTTTCTGTTTCTTGCAATCCTTTCAAAACAGGCTTGTTATGGCAAAGCACTAGGTTAACCCCTGCAGCGCTGCGGAACAGCTAGCAGGGCCCGGGCAACAGCCACTGCATTCTGACCCCTCTACCGTGACCAGGAAGGTCACGGCACTTATTCTTTTAATGGAAAATATATAAATTTTAAAAAAAGCACAATTTCCAGACAATTTCTGTAGTACCGTACAAGTCTTTTTTTCCCTAAAGTGCAGATCTAAACACTCATGATATTTTTTTCTGCTATTCAGAAAAAAAGATTCAGATAAAACCTGCCTTCCCAGAGCCTAAGAAACCTGCTCATTACCTAYTCAGTAACTGTCCTTCACCCGAGCAACAGAAACACAAAATCTTCATACTCACTTGGAAAAGTTCAACACAAAGGTGCAGCCACGTYGTCCAAATCGTAATCTCAAAATGAGTGTCTGTCTGTCACAACGAACATGGCAAAATTCTTATCTTTGCACTGGGAATGCTCACAGTTTGGGCAAGTAAAATCTGCAAGGATTATGCTAGGGGATGGGGCTAAATGTATGTCAAGGATTTAAGTGCCTCAGTGGAGCATTTCCTACASCTTTCGGGCTGGTAACCTCCTGTGGACTTAAATTGCTAACTTGTCCATGCTGGAAAGAGCTTTTAATATAAGTGTATGCATATGATACTAAGTTCAATTAAAAAATAAGAAACACAGGAAAACTTGCAATAGGAAGATTGCAGAAATTAGCTTAATCTTTCTCAGTTACAGCTGACATGCCTCTCCTGTGCAACCTCCGTCTCAGAGGATGAGAGGGCAACGCGGGCTAGCCACTCTCCAAAAGACACAGGGAGGCTGGCTGCAGTCACAGTCTCCTTTTGAAACCATCCTTYGGTAAGGACTCTCTTGAGTTAGAGTTGAGTGTTGAGCCTCTTCCTTCTCTTCATGGAGAGTGCCTGTCCTACTCTTTGCACTCCCATTTCTCAACATGAGAAAAAACCTAAAATCCAAGCACTGAATTTCATCCTTGTATAACTGGCCACTCACGTGTGGAGGTTCTTGAACTGGGCAAGCTGGAACTTCCCAGCTGTTTAGATCSAGTCCCTGCTGGGACAATGCTGAACTCGCACATCTGTAGTCAGTGCTAAGACCCCGGGTTGCCAGCTATCTTCTTGAAATATTTGTCTATGCTTATGAGTATAAAAGGTGCTGCCAAAAAGTTCTGTAAGTTCCCTCAAACTCTAGGCTCTCTCACCTCAACCACACATTAATCTCAAGTGAAAATTATGATAATTTTATTCTAGTMTTTTACATATTTATTGACTTTATTGTTCTTGGCAGAAATTAATTAAAATTAACTTTAATAAAACTAATTTCCATGCTGACTTAAGAAAGCTTTGCACTTACTTTGTAATCTGTCAGGAAACTAAAATGGAAAAACATTTGAACCTTTTCAGAATAAAAAATGACAGGTTTGCTCTTAAAAAGATAACTTTGTAGTCAACAAAATTGCACATTCTTTCCAAGATTTCCATGTAAGTTTTATAACTTCTTTTTAGACTGAGGTATGATCATATATTAAACAAGAACCACCTAGATAACAGAAGCTGCGACTATCGCTGTTCTTCCTCTGACAAATAAAGACATTGCCCTCTGGCAGTAGTCCAAAAAGAGTTTCTCTATTTCTTCCTGTCCTGAAGCATCATCTAATTTGTCTTATTACCAATTCTACTGGATGAACAAAGAAAWGAAACTGAAAAGTGACTGATGAAATAACTGCACTTTACTGGAACCTCAAAGAACGTTCAAGCTCAGCACGCTGAAAGAAGTTACACGGGCTCAGAATGGGAGGAAACAAAAGCAAATGTGWTATTAATGTTTCAGTCTTATTTCATATTTTAAAGTGGTGGAATAAATATGGCTTCCTAATTCTTTCAAGTTAAGGAAATAGGAAACAGAGCAAGTAATTCCAATGAACTGGTTCTGCAAAACATCATGGCATGGTGACTCAGACTGAGGGTTGTACCCTCCAAGATCTTCTTGATACACACATCTCCCGAGTTTCTTGTTTTATTCAGAATATATGGGGTAARCTTTACTAAAAATTAAAACCATTAGGCTCCACAATCATTTCATCACAAACTTCGCCTTGTAGAGACTTGAGAATTTGGCTGAGTTCTTTCTTTCTGAGTCAGAATATGCAGTGTATCATCTGATAGAAATTCTGTATGTATTTTTTAAACTATTAAATTTTTTGCACAAGGCAACAACATTTAAGAAAAAGAAGCAGTAGAAAAACTGAAGGATTTCTATTTGCTATTTTGAGCTCTTCTGACATATTTAAATCTTAAAAATAAATTTGCAAGAACGTAGTTTATAGTATCAATCACATCTGTTATTTTGTTCTCTGTTTAATGCTAGACAGAAAAAAATCCAAAAGCTGTCTGCCAGGCTGGTGAAGGAATTTTAAGAAATTCTAAATTAAATTATTTTGAAGCAATAATGGCAAACATTTCAGTAATTACTTCACAATATCTTATTAGAACATAAATGCATTTACATTAACTAGGTAATCAGAACAAGTAAAAAGGCCCAAAATTACCCATTAAACAACGAAAGTATATTAATAAAGTAATAGAGGCACACGCTGGCTATTTTCAGTTTCTTCTCACTTTACACTGACTGTCACTCTTTTACTCTTTTTCCAGTTATTCCTCTTCCAATTCAAATAAAGCAAGGGCCAGGATCAGTCATAACGTTTAATGCACATTGAGGGCATCTTCCTTACATACAGGTTACATATTCTTAGGCTTCGCTGACTCTTTGCAGTCCCAGTSTTGAATTCTGCTGGTGCTTTGTAAAAGGGAGGCCTATAACCTGAGAATGCCTCAATTTAATTATATTATTCTCTTTGGTGACAGCAAAACCATTTTTAAGAGCTCATTGAGCTTAGTAATACACATGCCGTAGACTATAAACTCCTCTGTGGGCACTGGCAACCAAATACATGGAGAGTCAAGAAATCTTTCACTCAGTCTTGACTGCTGAACACACTACAAACGTGTGTAATAAAGGTATGCTCCATTTGGGTTTAATGCTGTTAATCTCATTTTGCCAGTCACATTTTCCTGTAGTTCACTTAGTTACTTATCTTGATCAGAGAGATTCCTAGTCACGACCTCTGCATCACTGCTAACCGAATGTCAGGCATTTTTACCCTTGATGGAAGTCCCCTCCGACACGTACAAGCAACCTTCTGGCAGCACCCAATCTTCCTACTCCCCGTGCTGTTCAGTGTTTGTGGGGCGCACAGACGAGAGATGATAATGTAGGTGCACAAATATAGGATTTTTTTACAGTATGTCCAAGCTTTTATTTGGTGAATTACCGTTCATAGCATACATTTTTGCCTAAAGCATTCAGTCATGAACCTCTTCTCCTTTTATAGCAATTGGTTTCTGAACAAATTAAAGACAGATGTACAATGTGTAGCGTAAGCTTACACAACAGAAAGCAAAACGAGAGTCTTTGTAGAATTACTTTAAAAATCTTTTTATGTATATGATACGATATGAACTGTTCATGTACACTTTGAGATATTCCATGCTTTATTCCAAGAAAGCAAAAAGTAATGGCTTAGTTATAAACTTAACAGTGTGTAAGAAATTACTTCAGTTGTACAAATTAATTCTTGATGGTAAAAAAATACTTGAATGATTGATTTGCTTTTATTATAAGTGATAAAGAAACACTCTGTGCGTTCACTGAAGTGATTCTTACAAAGTAAAACTTCTAAATGTATATTCATCTCAACACTAAAATTAAATTTTCAGTGTCATTTAGATCAGAGCTTGACACTCGCTGATCTAGCACAACTACCACCTTCTTAACACTACACTTGGATATAATGAGACAGGCTTCGTAAGCTGGACAACACACTGGGGCAACAGCATACTTTTAAACCTGCCTGCCCCTCCATTTTGTCAAAAGCCACAAAGCAGATTTAGGTGACACAGACATTTTCTCAGATAGTCTTGGTTTTTAATTTACTTGTAATTTTTTCAAGCTATGATAGACATATTTAGCCTTCCAGAAACGATAAATTATTAGTGCCTGTCGATTGATCTGAGTAAAGCCTTCATCATTAAAAATGTATAGATAGCTTCATATAATTAAAAAAGTCTAAGCACTGTGAGTTGACTAAAATACTGTGGACTCTTAAATAATTCAAATTTGTGTTTAGTTACAGCAGCTGTTTAATTAAAAGGTARAAACTGCAACTAATCCACTATGGTTGAATGAAATATAATCTATAACAGAGTTTAATCCCCCTAAGACAGAGAACAGTGATATAGATTCTAGAAGTCAGGGGCTCCATTTAATGAATCTCACAAAAAGGATCATAATACATTTGAGCCAGCACATCTTTGTTTCTTTGATTATCCAAATAATGAACCATTTCCCAGCTTGATCTTGAAAATATAATTTTGTATTTTAATATTAAAAAGGAAGATCTTTCACATGCATTATGTAAGCTGTTCTATTGGAACTGGTACTCAAAGCTTTACCAGACTGAGGAATTAGATGCACAAGAATAGAAGAAATACATTTTTTGATTCTTAGCTAACTACTTAATTGCTCATAATTAAAACATTTTGTAATAAAATGCTTGCACAAATGGCCTGAAAGTATCTTTTGCAGCTTAAAAAAATCAGTAAGGCAGACTGCTGCACAGAGGAGTTCTGCAGTTGCCTGCTCTAGCTCAGCTGCAATGATTTAGGCATGATTTCAAGTTCAGATCAATTCCCTGAAGTACAGTTGAAGGCAGGAGCCGAACAAAACATTTTTTCTTCACTTGTRTATTTTTAATTACAAAACAGAATGAACAAAGCTAAAAGTCACCACATTTGCTTTCTCAGATCCAGAAAGCAATCATTAGTTAGGGATGGTTGTAATCATACTGAATTTCGTTTATACCAAGACAGAGGGGCTATCAAAGCAGAAAATGGTAGTCCTTAATTAGAGAGGCCAGGTGGCACGCAGAGGCACTGTGCAAATGCCTCTCCACATCCCTGCCAATGATTGAAGACTTGACCTCAGCAACCATTCTTCAGGGGTGAAAAATAATACAGTCACCAGGTGGCCATCTCTTCAACATAGACAGCCATCTGCACCAAAATGTGCTAAATTATGTTTAGTTGTTTCTGATGTGAACCATTGCCCATTAGAGTCACAGCAGGAAACCATGAGGTCCTGTTAATTGAAACTTCAACTGTGACTTAAACTTCTGTCCTAGATACAAGACTGACACTTTACCTGCTGAGTCCTTCAGTCTAATACGGTTAACATTTTTTCCTAAGCGTYTGATCCGACTTAAAATTACATAGGCCTGATTCTACAAAAAAGCTAAAGCTTTATGGAAGGAGCAACCTTCAGAAGAGTTTTGATAGGTTTCTCAGTGCTGCACGCCAGCCCAAAACCAGTTTGACTTTACACATCGTTGTTTAATTTACTAATGAGCTGAAAAACAACTGTACTTGAGACTTGTTAASCAACAGCTATGAGCCACTTCCAAGGAATGCCCTGGGAAGTTACAGCAATGCAAGCTGCTTGCTAGTGCTGAGACATGTACAGAAAGTTGGCTCTCTTCCTCCCAAGAGAAACAAAACTTCTGCTGGAGTCTTTCCTGTCTCCTGATAAACAGAAGAKAATCACAGAATCTGCTTCCTCATCCACTCCTCAAGCACGGGGAMTCAAACATACACCTAAACCCAAAGACAGAGTGACTGTATCTGGAAAAAGCACAGCCAGGAAGAAAAAGAGGAGCTTGCACCCAACCTAAAGAGGCTGAGGCTGCCTCCAACGCCCAGCTCTGCCCAAGCACCTGTACTGCTGCATCCAGGAGAAGCCCCAATGGGAAGGAAGCCCCAGCTTTATCTGGACCAGTGCCCCCTGTGGAGCTGCTTGAGTACTCTGCACTACTGTCCTCTTCGTTATTCCAGCTGCACTTAAAAGACATCCAGCAGTGAATGGGAACTGCTATGAGGAACACCAGCCTCAGAAAAGCCACTTTGAGGATCCTGACCCAAGGTGCACCAGAAAGGTAAGGAAAYATTTAATGAAGCTGGAAGTTTGGGACACAGAACAAATTCACCCATTGCATTCCGCACATCAGRCAAAGTAGAGAAGTAATGAAGTAAAAAGTATCTGCCAAATTAATGAAGGCAATTAATTTCTGGTAAGACTTCATTAAAAGCTCATGAGCACCTCACTGGTTTCTAAAGTACACGTGGTGCCCTCACATCTTCTGTGGTTGATGCTTTAAGAGTAGTGAGCTAAGAGTTAAGTTGCTGCACTGCACTCTGCCATCTGCACCTAGCAGCGCAGTCCTTGTTAACATGGGCAGGTGGAGAGGGCCACAGGCAATCATGTATCTTCATTCAAAGATATTTCTATTCAAATGAATAAAATAGTAAAGATACAGAACGTTATGACTGTAAGCCTGCACATTAACAGAATCATGGTTCATCAATTTTTAAATCCACATCTAGAGCTTCCTCCTAAAAGCCAAAAAGTAGCTACAATAGATAGTCTCTCAAAACACAGCATCTGTTCTCTTTCATTCCATGGTTATAGATAACCTTCATAAGCTGATTTGCTCATGACAATAAATTTATTTTCAGAAATTATACTCCTGATCTAATATGAAACAATAAATAATTCAGAAGTTTCACATTATTACAGGGAATTATATTTAGGAGATCAACTAGGGATCTCTGTAATGAGAAACATTCACCTTGCTAGAGGAATGCTACTCTGCATTTAATCTTATAATATTCCCTTCAGGGTGTACAAGACAGCTTGCTGGAAAATATAATGACTCCTTGACTGTTTTCTGAAGGAAAAAAAGAGTAAAGAAAACAGTGATATGGAAATGAGATCTACATTTCGTTTGAAATTCCATATGCACTATTTTAAAGCCACCTTGTTTCAATATGGAGAAAATCAAAAAGATTCTGATGGGCCTGATGATATTATTTAGAAAAAGAGAGATTAAAAACACAAAGAAACAAAAGATGTGGCACATGTGGTCATATTAATAGAAAGTCACTTTTATTTCACAAACAGAACAGATCTACTTCAGCTGTTTTTACTTTACTATTTGTTAATGAAAAGAGAAAAGCTGGCTCACAAGATTCTGCTTTTTTGGCTTACTGGCCAAAAAGTAAAAGCATCTGCTGAAGTCCTGAATGACTCGCTACGAAAGTTCAGCGGCAACGACGCTTATAGCAGTACAGCTCAGCTCTCACCAGCACACTTCGAGGTAATTAGCACCAATTGCAGCTCTGTATTTTGGAAATACAAGAAAAAATCTCAGAGTTTTACCATATTTGGGGACTCAGCTCAAATTAACCACATCATTGTAACTTAATATTTTCCTCGTCTCTCGCCTTCTCCTCCTCTGCACCCCACTGCATTGTACTGTATTAGTCAGAAGAAAGAAACCATCTTCTTTTTCAACCAAAGCTGATGTTGRGTGTCTGTTGTATGCTGGGTAATGAAAATTGATGTATACAGTCATCTTCCAAATGAGTTAACTCAGCAAAATACATAGTTTCCACCAGTCTGGAGTCTTCAAGAAAAATCATTACATTGTCAGTATGTATGATCAACCTCTGAAGGAATAATAAATATTATTGATGATGACAGTACGCTATGGTATCTCTGCGTTATTATGCCAGAGGTGTACACTTTCAAAGCACTCATGAGAAACATGCACACATCATCATTAATTGCCTGTGAGATTTAAGCATGCCATTTAGATGCAACAGTTTGAAAAGACATGTCTAAATCTTCCAAATATCTTATTATGTTTTAAGCATGGTGCACTGTGTCTCAAAGTACTTCAAATTACATTCTTCAGTGTAACTGAAGATCTATTCACAATTAACTCAGGTTGTGGCAGAAGAGAAAATTTGTCTCAGCAATTAGAAACAGATCATTTAAAAGATCAACTTTGGTAATTTGAGAAGTGAAACACAGTCTACAATGTGCATGAAGTCCAGGAACACAGATCTCAAAAATAACAACAACAAAAAGAATTGGTCCTAAGTCATGATCTTCTGTTTTGGTTTCTAACTATGTCATTATTACAGATCAAATGTCTACAGAGACCAAGCTGCACGATGATGACTGGCAAAATATTTTATCTTGGAAGCTTACTGTTGCTGGCCGAGGACTAGATGGGGCTGTTAGCCGAAGAGCGAGAGAGCAGCCCTGACTGAGCAACTTCTGTTAGCAGCTGCCATTGGAAAAAAAAAAAAAAATCTTATGCTAAAAATTTCTACCAAGGCACTAATTTCAGGGTTTCACTGTGAAATAGGGGTTCTGACATAAATAAAGTCTTACTGTGATTTCTACTCTATTAACTTTCAAAACTCCATACTCTACAATATACTTAAGCCATAACCTATAGGGAGTTGACTATACTTTAAACAAGTTACCAGTCCCCGTATCGTAACACTCCACAACAGTAAGGCTGAAAAACTGACCCCAMCTGTCCTTATGTATGTTTTTATTCGATCGGGATTGCTTTCCTCCAGAATGGCTTTGTCAAAGATATTCACAAATTCTTATTTTGCTCCTTTTTTCTAGTTAATTGGAAAACAGGTTTACTACATACCAATACTATATTGTAAATGGACTAGCAAGATACGCTATAAAATTAATGTGGAAAGAGGTATTGCGAATATTTAATATCCAAATATAATTCTCCCACGTGTAGTCACAAGAAGAAAACTCACATATTCTCTGCAAATCCTGAGACATAAAAGAAATATTCTTTAACATTATCAAGACAACCTCATTTCTCTTACCCTGGGAAATACAGCTAAACTGTTTGTTACAGGTATTGGTTAACATCATTCACTACAAATATGTTAAAATGGCATATATTTCAATTAATTAGATTTCCAGAGGGGTAATGTGGTATTTGGACTTTGACATTAAATCAATTCAAGCTTTACAGACACTCTTGACATCCTCCCCCCAAAATCAATAGTAAAACCTTGTATCTCTTGGAAAGGACAATGATATCTATGTGAAAATAGGAATTTAAATAATATTGGAATTGTCTGTAGCAGGTAGCTTTGGGATTATTCTAGTGCTTGTACAGTATTTAACATGACTTCTGAGTTATTCTCAATCTTATAGTTCCAAGAACAAAGAGTTYCTTTAAACACATAATTGACTATTGTATTTTCTGTATGGTATCAAGAACTTGGCACTTTTTTGCTTTTCCTTTATCAGAAGAGAGTTCAATAGTTTGAGGAATAATTGAAGATAAAGTGTGCATCTTCTCTTAGCACTTTCTCTACCAAAGCRACTTCACAAATTGCAAACTGATGGCAAAAACTTGGAGCAGCCATGAAAATCATTATAGGACACTGGTTAGAAAAGACAACATTGTTAGCACAGAACTAAACTTTTTTTTGTATAATATGTATAATATTTTTGTATAATATTTTTATGTAATAGAAATCACTTTTTAAGATAGCTTTTGTTGTTATCAATGTTCATCTTCCAGTTTCCTATTATGTTTAACAGCAATATCGAAGAAAAAGCGCCTTTTACAGAAAGATACCACATGCCTCAGTCCAGGGATGAAGACCTGATAGTGACASAAGAAACTGGTGAGACACGTTTTCACAATCACTGAAAATATTTAAGGCTTGAAATGGGAAACAAAATGAAAGAGTCCTGAAGGATGCAGCTACCATAAAACAATTCTGAATCTCCCAGAGAAGAGTGGAAGAATATAAATATTCATTGTGCTCAACAGAGACTAGCACACTGCATGCGCATGGCAAAATAGAGACGCTTYAGTATACGTTGAGGTCTCCTAACAATGGATTTGCCAAGTAAATCTGAGGGGTGTGATCCRCTCCGCTGCGATACGGTGAATAACGTGCTGAGAGACACTCAGATGAAAGGGGTCTGTACCACCGCCATATTCTGCTTCAGGTTTTTCTCTCCCTCCCACCTTCTGTGTAAATATGAGAATGAAATGGGKTAGACAAGCCTGAGGAGACGTAAAGGAAGGTTATTTTGAGGTTGTTTTTCTCTACTTAAGTCAGTTAAATGCTAAACTAACACCAGCTATATTTACTTTTCTTATAAAGCTTGTAAATTGCACCTAATTAATARACCCTGATGAAGTGAGACAGTTGCATTTCCTGAGATTTGGATCTACTGAGGTTTTTCCTTCTTATGTTTCTTGATTAAAGCTCGGGATTACATTGTGCGTATCTAACAAAACAAATTCCCTTGAGTTCTTCCACCAAGTAAACGCAAAGGATGGAGGATGGCCATCTTTGCATTACTGTTCTTTTAAATCCTTTCCTTGGAAGCAGAGAAAAACAAACAAACAAAAAGCCTCTCACCGTGGCTCTCTGCGTCCGGGGGAAAAGGGAACTCCTAATGCAACCTGGCAGCGTTCGCAGAGAGCAGCACAGAGCAGCTCACTACACTCCTGCAGCATTCGTGGTTGCTAATCCTTGCAAGGCAGGTTAGCGGTACCTTCCCCCRTGCTTTTCAAAGGCTGAGAGCTAAGTTACTGAAATGACAGACTCAAGAATATCGTATCACCGCAATCATCATTACATTAAMGCCTGGGAGCCCTGGTCAGGGGCCACAACCCCCTGGACTAAGCGCAGCGCAAGCAGAATATAAGACAGTCTTGCTTGAAAAGCTGATAATCAAGCAGAAGATAAGGGACCACAGCAGATGGAAACAAAGAAAACAAGACCCAGTGTGCTCTCCAGCACCTCTACACCAGCAGTCTCTAGTTATCAACAACCTTTTTTGTTAACCTTAACCTAACCCATTAACCTTTCTGGTGTACATATCACGGAACAGAAGACCTTCAAGGAGAGGTCTGAAGGAGAACCAACGCTGCTTTAGGAAGTACACTGGGAGCCTCTCTCAGGCATAAGGCATGCCATGAAGCGCGGGGAGTGCTGACAACGTGGTTACTGTGCTCTGTGCTCATTTCTTTCCCAAATTGATTTGAGGGTCATATGTTTCCAAAATGGTCTTTATTACTGTTAAACTAGCAGGCAGAGATTCAAAGACAGCTAAAGTGAGAGGTCCTTCCTGTGTTTCTATACACTTAACTAATGTCTCAGATACATGGTATAAAACCTATCCCCACTAACAATTAGTAGAGTATTTCAGCCCTCAACAAAATCGGCAAGTCATTATATGCCTGCCATATAAGAAAGCAGACATCTATTTATTCAGAAAATTAAGCCACCAAATCCTAAAATACTATCAAAATACTGGTAATAGGTAGCTCTGATGAAGCATAACTAAACCAAATATGCCCTGCTGACATTTTTAATTAACAGGTTTTTTTATCTGTTCATATGGTGCCTTGTGTGGTTAAATGACAATTAGCAAAGAATTTTCAGTGAGTATGAAGAGTATGAAGTATCTTATTTCAGGCCATAGTCTACAATACATACTTAGACTGCCAGTCACCATTTTATCTATGTGGCAGATACTGTATAATCTTCACATTTCACCTTAATTTACATCTGTGTTCCCTTGTTCTTGATGATCTCATTTACCCTCTTCCAGTAGCCATCAGCTTCTAGTCTATATACAGCCGTGTGTTAAACCAAATTCTGGCCTATCAAAGTCATTGTCAGAATCTCCTTTGACTTCAGCAAGACCTGGATTTGGCCTGGGGAATTTATTCTATTTCTCTGCAAAGCTTTTGCTAAATTTGTAAATCCCTGTAGTAACGTTCATACTGCAGGAAGAGACGTTTCTTAAATGTGACAGAGTTGATAAATTTCTCAGGCACAAAAAAGTCTGGAGGATGCTAATGCTACAGTCTGAGCAGTCGCCTGGCACACTGGGTGACAACTAACCGGTTAATCCAAATGGCTTCATGAGAATTTTTTTTTAAAAAATCCCTCATCCACATTTTTGAAAGGCCAGCACAACTATGGTCAGATTCTGTATTAATATACATTATGGGGACTGAGACGTGGGTAAGTCAAACTGTAGCCTTCTTTCAGACACTGCTGATCCATAAGCCTCATGATGTGTAATATCATCATTCTAGAGGTCACACACTGGAGAAATTTAATTTTGCTTAGTTATCGCAAGAACTTCATTGCTGCAAAATAATTCAGATTCAGCTAGAAATATAACCTCACCAATCAGATAAAACTTATCTACTGCGAGAGTTTGGACTCTTCTTGTCAGGAGTAATCCAGAGAGAGGCAGGAGATAAAAACAACCAAAGGGTAATGACAATTTTCATAAGCAAACTCAGAACAGCTGCTCCAAGGTCAGGAACTGGAAAAGATGATGTTAACAATCACGCATTAGCTGGGTAAAGTGTCACTGCTAACACAAATCAGTCTAGATTCGAACCATTGTGCTGCTCTACATCAGCAGCAATTAAGGTGGTAGATGATGTATAAAGGGCTTGGACAAAGCATATTATTATGTTACAAGCTGTATTGATTTTTACAAGGTTTTTTGATTGACTGACTGATAGTATCAAGTAATTAGCTTTAATCCGGGGTTACAATGACCAAGAGAAATCCTGAATCAGGCTATATTTGATCTTTGATAGTACTTTACTGGCAGGAAAGTGCTTAAATAAGGTCGAACCCTCATTTCTTTTGTAAAGGCACTGTTGCACAAATAGTCTATACAGGACTTGTAAAGGAGATGCCTCGACTGCCTACAAACTCTCGTAACGCAGAGAGCGGTCATTAAAGGAAAATAAACTGTGATAAACAATTCCATCACAGGAATTCTTCCTAATTGATTTAATGTTTTGTCATACATGATTTAAGTAAGTATATATATAAAATAGCATATAATTTCTTCTTTTTAAGGATGCGTATTTTCTTCCTAAAAGAAAGCCACGGAGGATAGAGAGAAAGACGATGCCCAACCAAACTGTCCTCTGTGGCCAGTCCTTGCAGTGGCAAAGCAAGAAAGTTTACAAAAGCATAATTTGCAGGCTTGTTACCCGTAAGAAAACCAGACTAGCTCTGTGTCTGGAATCTGTAGTTACAAGAAAGCATCTCTGGTACATCTCTGATCCCAAATCCCAGCTGACATTTGGCTTCCTAAAAGGAAGTTTCATGGGGTGGGGAAGAACAGGTTACAAGATGCTTGCAATACCTCTCCTAGGACAGCTCAGAGTGAGACATCCTGCCTTTGTCGGCTCCACAATGGCAAAAGCAAGGCGAAGGTAATCAGAACCAAGCTGAAGAAGCTGGCCTGAGCTCCCACTTATCCAAGATCCTGCAGCCTTGGTAATTCATTCAGGTGGAGAGGAACTGCAGGCCCTACTCCAGCTCACGGGAGAAAGTAACTACTCTGTTGGGTACTCACTGCTCAGAGGGGAAACAGGRCTGAGTTCCTCTTTCCCCCATATACACCCAGTTCCTTAGCTTGTAAACAAATCACAGTTCTCCAAGTATTTCCCACATATGGCTCATTTTAGATGAATTCCATAAGAAACACTGCGTGTTTCTTTCTCTGAGCTCACAAATATATCTGTTACTTCCGCGTATGTACTACCTGCCTTCCCTCCCTTCAAAATGCCCGCTCGCTGCTCTGGTGGGCTGCTCTGCTTCCTCAGTATCACCTCCCCTCACTTCACCCATTTCCTCTCACACCCCGTCCTCCTGATCCCATGTAATCATTCAGCTCCATACTCATGGAGGTTTCTGTTCTCTCCTGCTCCTGCCTCCTCCTTTTACTACACACCGACGTTTCTCCATAGGCTTTCTCCTCTTCCTTTACAAAGGTCTCCTCAATTAAAGGTATCTGGCTAGACACCCCCCCCCCTTTCAGGAAACAAACAATTTGGAGCCAAGAAAGCATATGGCAAATACCACCACCGGATTTTGCTTCTTCTAGTCTCTTCATCTCCCTTCAGTAAATCAGCTGTTTGGTGTGATAGGCTACATGTGGCTGCAGCCAYGTCAACATGCTTGTTTGTAAACCATCTGCCAAACATTCACTTTCATGCAAATTATAAATACTACCAGTGGTGATCATGACAGTAGTTGCACTATGATTTTATCATATTGGTCAGTCCAACTGAATTAACACCACAGACTGCACAAAGATACCTCTCAGTAAGAGAAATTAAACAATATTTTTATCACTGTACTAGTTACTGACTACAAGTATTTCAAACGTCAAAGGTCTTTTTCTTTCATTAAGATATTTTATATTCATAAAATTAAACATTTTGAAAAATAGAGGTAGCCTGATCAAGTTACAGTTCAGCTTATCTTTGTAGTCCTTTTAAGGTAAAATCCAGTTCTTAGTTGGTATGCTTTGTATTTAGTGGGTGTTTTTTGTTCAAATTCAGTAAGTTTTCTTGTTGAATCTTTTTCTTTTTTTTCTTTTTTATTGACTTGCAGATCTTTCCTCCTAGTGTGAATCTCAGTTGCTTTTCTGGTGACACACTTTGTGCATTGATATTTATCAGGGGTTTTTTGGGTATATATATGTATGCCCCAGGGCTTCAGCTCTTATCAAGAGAAAGATTCTGCTTTTCAAAGCTGCAGGTCCTGTTTTTTTTCTKGTTCAGCACATCCTTGCTCTGGAAGTTTCTGAGTTTGCTTGCCTCCTGAGAGTTTACAAACTAAGCCACAGTTCCAGAGTGGAGACAAATGTATATGCTGCTAAAAAGAAAAAACAAAACAAAGCAACAAAAACCCAGCTGCTCTGATCAAGTAACACCGCAGGCTCATTTGAGAACGGCACTAATTCGGATGCAAGCGGCACACGCTGATCTGCGCGGGCAGCCGCTGGCAACCTYGCGGGACCCCAGCAGCCAGCCTGCYGCCCCAMGGCCCCGCCGTAAGCCGCCTGCTTTAGCGGCACCGCGGCCCAGCTCGGGCTCTCGAGTGGGACGTTCGCGGCTTACTGCAAAAGGAACACTTCTGAGTCAAAAGTTTGAAAGGCACCACTAACTGYACACATAAACGGGCAAATGATGCTTTTGCATACAGAAATAGCCGCTGTGAGTGTAAATTACATGAAAAAAATACAGTAGCAAGACTAGGAAAACTTGATGCCACAAAAAAGCTTTTTTTCCCCTTCTTTTTAAAAGTAACCTGTATAATAACCTGCCGCTGATTAACAAAGAGTCTTTGAGGATGGAGCATATTACAAAGAAGCTTCAGGAAAACAATAAAGTAGGCTGTTCCTTACCATRAACTGCAGATGCCAAACCAGTGCTGCCTGAGAAAACACCTTTAGCAATAGAGGATCAGGAAACGGGGAGAAYAAGATAGAAGAGATCAGATACAAAAATAAGTACATATAACTTTTTAATGTCTTCTATGAGATCATCTGTTTTCATTTTAAAACTTGTCAAGCTGCAGATATGATTAATTACTGAATTCTTGCCTTTTTTTTTTTTAAAAAAAAAAGAACGTAATTATGGCCTCTGAGAGAGTTAGAAAGGACTTAAACTGGGTAACACCTTCTCCCCATCGGAACAGTGTACGGTAAGAGATGGGCAGCCCTGTATTCCTGGGAATCTCCCTTCCGTCTACGTGCAGTATTGTTTCCCTGGCAAAAGTGAGATTAAGCATCAGCATGGATAACTTCTTACAGTAACTGCCCTCCCTTCCAATAACTTTTCCTTCCAGTAAGCTAATGGGATAACCTTAGCAAGGTAAAATTCTGCACAAGCCACACTACTGACTGGTACTTACAAAGCAGATTGTAACAACCAGATTACAACAGAAATAATGCCACATATTTCCCAGAACTTCACCAGTCTCATCCAAAGCACTAACTCCCCCCTCCGATATCTCTAGTCCCTATAACAGTTTTGAGCCTCMTAATAGAGGCTCCAGGGATTCCATGAAATCCACCCATGAAATGCACCATTGCTTCGCATTTTCTAAGGACAATATTCAGATAATAACATATAGCAGTATAAAACATTAAGAAAAATGAATTTATTATAAACCCTGGGGGAAAAAAAAAAGCTAAATTTGTATAAAATGTACATAATAAATATTCAGCAGCAGAATGTCACATGTTCATTCAACTTTGAGCTTGATGGCCAAATTATTCTTCTTTGGAGTGAAATCCTAGTGCCCCACTGAAATCAACAGCTGCATTATCAGAGCTTCCCTATCAGCTCAGCTTTTATGACTGCCCATTCTTTGGCCAATGACAGAAAATTTCAAAGAAAGAATAGTATCTTCAAAGGATCTCTATTCACTATAATAAATAGGCATATATAGCAAGTAAATCTTTTACTATTATGACAGAGCTGATGTTCATTTTTTTGGTCATATAAAAACAGCAGATACCTTCCTAGGCAAAATGGGAAAGACAAGAAAGATAACGATAGCAGAGCAACGATGTTTAAGAGGGGAAAATGTGTTCTAGTGAGTTTGGGGTTCCAGTCTTTTATCTGCTTTGCTGGAAAGGACTAGCTAATATTCAATAGCTGTGGTTGTTCTTATTTATTCTGAAATGTCCAAGAAAATCTATTGATAAAATTGAAGATTTAAGACTTGCTCTTAAATTTCAGCTGTTAGACTGGCACTGAATTTATAAACAGCTGCAACACAGCATCACTGCAGAAATTTCCCACCACCTTACCCCCTCAAAAACAATTTATATGTGGGAATAGAGGCCTGAATGAGAAACAGTGWATGCCAGGTAAGACCATACAGGTCACACGCTAAGGAGATGTGAAAGCAAAATKATAATGGGAGAGACTGTGCACCCCTAACCAGCACTGCAGCACCTTCAGCCCTGTCTCGGCTAGCCCAGGGCTCTCCTGGGGCAGCTGCAGCACTTTGAAGCCTGGTGCGAGCTGCCCACCACTGCTCCTAGCATGTATTTACAGAGCGCACTGAATTCCACCCTCTCTGAGCCATGCTGATGGCAAGAAACTAGTCTAAAGCTAACCTATGTCTTATGCAAGCCGCAGATGTGACAACAATATAAATGTATCCAGAAGAACTATGTTGCTCTTAGGCCAGAAAATCATAAACCACTGCTCTATTTTCGGTATTTCAGCTGCTGCTGCCTCATTCCTTCAGTCAAGATTCAGTTACAAAGCTGCTCGTTGTAGCTGAATATTATTCCTTGGTATCTGTCTTAACAATAAATATCAATAAAACCATCAGCAACATTTCATAGAATCTGACAGTAACTTGAAAAAGCACAACCCCCCTCCCAACACAACAGCAGACCAAAAGCAATTCAAGTTCTTACAGCCTGAGCAACTAACCAGGCGGCCTCCCCACACATACTGTGTCTGTTGAAATGCATGGCTATCTTGTTTCCAGCTTTAGCTGGATCTGATAAAGGCATTTTAATCCTAAAAAAATCTACCAACAAAGTAATTTTCTTCTTATCTTCTTTTTAAAGAAACKTTCGTACAAAAAAAGCCTTGTAACAAATTAGAATTGAAATGCCTCTGTTTAAGCAACAAGAAACTGCCCTCTGATGATTCAAATAGTACTGAGGCTAGTGAACATTAATAAAAAAAAAATGACAGCATCCATTCAGGGCAGCAATTAAAATAATATTATCTCCTGAGTTGTAGAGCCACTAACTTAAGGCCCTTATATTGAAGGGATTTTACAGGTATGCTGATACACAGACGGCTGTGCCAACAGGTTGGTTCACATTTAATTATACATGCTAAGGGTTGGGTTTGAAGCAATTTCCTGTCCTCACCAAAATCAGAGCACAGAGAGAAGACATGATGTAAGACAGACTTCAGGGATTTGAACAGCAGTTCCTTACATTTTAGTCTTAAACGAGTTTCTATTTCAACTACAAAAAAAAGCAACCTATTCTCAACGTGAACGCTGAATGAAGTATTTATATGTACCATATGCCTCTGTGCATTAGCAGAAAGCAGAAGCCAAGAGTGTTTGGCTTGGGTAGCGCAATGGAACTGCTCCGTTCTTACCGTCGGTTCAGATTCAGGAGTGACTGAAGGTTGTGACCATCCAGGGGCAAAGGAATGGTCTACGTCAAACGAACTCCCAGCTTCGCCTCGTGCTCCTGTAGACAACTGTCTACAGCACAAATGCAACCGCTCGCCGGTCGGGCAGTTTCACAGCTAAGCAAGAGTCTCGAAAAAGAGAATGCAGTGCGCTTGTAGAGAAAGTCGGCCGTGGTACTGGCTGGGTTCTGGGACTAAACTGAGAATGCCTCCTCTAAAACTGTTCATTCTCATCTTTTAAAACAGCTAAATCTACAGCTGCATAAGCACAACTTGGATAGGTACAGATGTAAGTCAGAAATAGCATTCTTTATGGCACGGGGAAGTAGTTATGTATTTTAAGTTGTTAAAATATCATTTTAGTAAGAAAAAACAGCTCATTCATTGCTGACAGATGTAGTGGACTTCTGGACAGAGTAAAATAATTTTTATGTATTTATTGTAAATTCAGAATTTCTCTGCTAGCACATATGCAAAAGTCAGAAAAATTTAATTTTGCCTGCTCCGCWGTCCGGGTTCATTACCGTGTCGGCATTTTACAGTTACCCAATGGACTCTAAAAGAACATCGGTAAGAAAAGCCCAGCAACTGGAAACACCAGAACTCTAAGAAAATCAGCACAGATGCACTGATTTGGTTTAAATTTCAGTTTAATTTAATAATTAGCAGTTTTGGAGAAAAAATAGAGAATGAAAACAAGAGTCTGACTAGCCAGTGCTCACTGGAACTTTTTGAATTTCTTCACACCCCTCTACTGATTAACTGTAACTTCATCCTGAGCTGCAAGGAATTCGGAGTGAAACGTGCAGATTTTCAGCTAAATAATGGAAAGGTGGTTAACACAGGGCATTCTAGGGGAGAGTAAAAGAGAACCTGGGATTATGCATATGCAATAAGGAATATTAAAAAGTTTCTTGGGCACTGCAGTATGACAATGAACTCTGATGATAATCTTTATTAGCTGGTCCCAGATAAAGAGCCAATTCATTAAAAATTAATGAGACAGTACTGCCATCCATACATTATACATACCCATAAAGTGGATGTGGACAGCTAAATGTTAAATCTCTTGGAAATAACTACAAAGTGAAGTAGGAGAGTGCATCATAAAATAATGGGAATCATGTAATACGAAGGGGGGGGTCTCACCTTACGAGTCTGTAAAATCAAATGAGGAGATTAGAAAAACTACAGTAAAACAGGTTTTTTTCCCTGAAATGAAAAAAATTACTCCCGGAAAGCGTACAACAGCAAATAAAAGAACCTTATTAAAGAATAACACTGGAACGYGGTGAATACGATGACAAACAGCAGAGATGTTTGATTGCAAAACAGCAGAGCTATTCAGGAAAAGAAAACAATTTTATCGTGTCTTTCAATGAGAGCTCAACAATGTGGTGCATTAATATCACCGAGACAGAATCAATAATAGGTTTCAAAACAGGCAGATAAACCTTTTATTCAATCACAAGATGAAAATTCCATCTATATCATTTTTTCAAATTAAATAAGCTCCATTTTAGAGGTATTTATAAATACGTTTCATTATTCTCAAATTTCTTAAAGTTTTTGGTTAGAAAATGAATGCATGTGACAAATTCCACGATTTTGGATTAGAAGTACTACTCATGTCTGCTAGAAAGCTTATTTCTATGGCTGCTAGAAAGCTTTAGCATGGACTTTAGCTATCAGAAATACACAACATATCATACCATTTGAGATSTACCGCCCGAAAAAGATATACCTTAAGAGCATTTACTATTTCACAATTTATATAGCAAGATACTTTCTGGAATGGTTTTGCAACCAAATGATTCTACGGTGCACAGAGAATTAACATCACTTCATGGTGGTAGTGAAGAGGGAAGAAACAGAACTTCAAAGGAGAACTATTTAATTCAAACACAGATACATTTTCACAAACACTCTTAAATCCTAATATTCCCCAGACTTATTCACAAGACACAAAGTTAAGTATATTCAAACAACTCTATCTTTGCAAATCAAATTTCAACAGGCAAACTTTACAAAGAGAGTCTATCTGCTTGCTCRTGAAAGCTCATTTCTAACAACAAGGTTTAGGACCACAAGAAATACACATCAGTACAATTAAGAGCTCATGCAAAGACTGAAAAAAGAACTATCTCTTTAGCATGAAGTCAATTTAAAAATGTGACCTGGCTGGCATACAGGAACACTGGAGTATGTGTTATTAAGAATTCCATTTAAAAAACACGTAGAACAGGGAAGGTTCCCCAGACTTCTGCTAAACTAAAGGACAATTCTGCACCTGCAGTTCCAGTAACAACCAGCCAGCCAATGAGGGTGGGAACATCCTTGTTTATCCGAACAGGGCCCGTGCGTTGCGTTTCCAGGATGTATTTGGCTTTTAATTACCGTGTTGCACTGGAATTCAAGTCATACTGAAAATGTATCAGTGCATCTATTGCATGTTTTTACATTGCAAATTACYAGGCAACTTGTACAATTTCAGCAAACAGGACCAAACCGAGAGATTATATRTAAAGAAAAGACAAAGGATGAATACACAACAGTTACCAGGGTTGTTCATTCAGTTAAGGTCCAGAGCCTCAGAGATCCTTAATATCTCCACCTTACAACTGCTGTAGCAGTAGCAGGTGGGCTCCTAATTCCCTGTGAGAGTCTGGGACTCTGAGCTGAAGATGGTCCAAGTGTAAGACGTGTTTAGAAGTGGAATCCTTTAAACTCATGACTTCCACTGCTTCCAGCTCATTTTTGCATCACTGAGAGGCCTTTCCCCCTTATATCCCCAGTGATATTTATCCTTTCTGGTACCCTTCCACAGTATCCCTGACYAGAGGCTGCCAGACCCAGTGAGACTGCTTGCTTGCGTACAGGTCCTTAGATAGCTACGTTGTAATCATAAAGTGGATATAGAGACCACRGAGCATTTTATTTCTTTCAGCGGAGCTCACTGCTCTGGGCTGGATCGGAATCACACATCCCACCTTTTTGCTMTCTGTAGACTTCTCCCTAATACAGCCAGGTGTTGCATATCATATTTCAGGATGTATTTATCATCACGATTAGCATGATACTTTTGCTATCTCAGATACAGTTCCCCCAGAAAACAGACCTTTTAATTCCTGCGTCTTTTAATGACAACTCATTAGAAGAAGCTAGACGCAGACAAAGATATAGGTAGACTAATACAAAGAGAATGTGAAAAAAAGCAAGTTTTGATTTCAGGGTAGGAAAGACCCCTAAAATTTACAGCTCTGGAAAAGATCCACTCCATGCCTGAAAGATCTTTGTGGATTATAAAAGTGGAAACTACTAACAGAAAAGGAATTATTCACCACATTATTAAACATGACAAAAAGCTTCTGAATCGAAGCTTAAAACAGTCTATTTAAGATTCCAGCAATCCCTGGGACTTTGGCAACAAAAATGTTCAAAAGCCTTTTATAGTTGCTGTCAGATTTATGTAAAGCATTTGAGATTCCTGTGAACTTATTTATATAACAGCCTAAAATTTGAAGTCAACTTGAAAGTCTTTCTATTCTAATTATTCAGAATTGAAGGTGCTGTACAAAGGCTTGCAATGTTCTTTCCTGAATGTCTTCTAAAATGGTGGCTAGCAAAACACAGACTTCAGGTGAACACGTTACGGAACGGTGTTATTGCTGACGAGCTGCATCATCCCGTATGCAAACTCTATTTTGGCAAGATGTTTTCCTGTTKTCTGCTCAGAGACCACGCTGAAAATATCACCCTATGCTACATCCGACTCTGASGGACTGCTCTGCCCCACCCGTCTCACACAACTACTTTCAGGGAAATGCTATCCTATGTAAGAAAATGTTTCTGTATCTTTTCAGAGACCTAGCGCAAGAATACTCCCTGGAATCAGGCTCAGGGACAAGACCAAGATGTTTCTGGGGACTGTGCCCTTCAAAACCTTTGGTTTTCACATCCCAGATGAACAGAATGGAGTAGCAGCGAGCAGCAGTGAGCCCTCAACCTTGGCTCCAGGTTGCTCGTTCAGCTCCAGGAATATTTGCTGTGAATTTAACTAGCATCTTTCCAGCTCGCCCACACTGCACTTAGAGGTCACCGTGGCAGCGCTGGTCGTGCATGACCGAATTGGGTTTATACAAGATTTGTTCAGGGGTGCTACACAGTAAAATAGCGACCACCCCAAGAACTCTTTCAAGCTTTAAATTTCTGGATAATTGGAACATGCTTTCCCTTCCATCTTCCTCTGCCCAAAAGCTCTCAGTTTCACTTGCTTTCTTCCCTGCTCTCAATTTTCTTATCTCCACTATTTCTCTGTTTCAACGAACCCACTCAGTTCTCTCTTCTTTAGCGACCACTGTGACTCCTCCTCCCTTTCAGGTCACGTTTCTTAAACCTTCCACGCTGTGCACGCTTTCTAACACAGACTTGTCAAACAAACTTACTTACAAGCTTAAACCTCTTCATATGTATACTACATCAGGGTATCTGCAGCTCCAGAATAACATGTTTCTAAGAAGAAATGAAAAAACAGATCCAACATTCAATATAAACACCGTGTGAATTACAGACACGCAACAAAAGGGTATTTGCCTGTGTTAGMGGGAATGTAACTTACCTTTTCAAACTATTTTGAAACCTGATCGAACTCTCTTATCCCTACATCTCTACACTCATCCAATGCCCAAATGATGAAATTTTCACAGTAATACAGACTCTTGTCACAAAAACATACACTTTGCTCATCATTCTTGTTTCCTCCATTACTAAAGGACTCACTTCAGCTTACCTTAACCTTAGATGCATTATTCAAAGCAGAAGAAAATTTGAAACCCAAATCTGATCACAAGCAATAGAAGACAAGTTCACAATCCTTTCCATTTATCCAAATTTCACCATGTCAATTAAAAAAAMCAGAAATGTAATCAAACTACACCTAAAAAGAAATCCACAGTACTGCAAGTAATAAGTATGCTAACCTGTTTGGGGAAATTTTTTCTGCTCTTTTTTTCTTTTTTTGGTGATGAGCATAGCTTAATGCCCATGGATTGTTATAAGCCAATGTGGCTTCTCTCTGTCTTCCTGTTCCTACTCTTTCATATAGGATTATTCCATATACATTCCGGCTGTGGGATTTTTATGGATTAAGACAGAAGCCAGCAACACTGAGTTGCTGCTTTTGGCATTAAAACACCACTTTGATTGCTCTCCTTTTTTTCTACTTAATCATGTTTTAGACAGACAGCATCCAGATTTAACTCATCCGGGCTCTGCTTTTTCATTTTTCCTTTAGCCATTAGAGCTACATACAGAGATTAAGACGACCAAAGAAAAGGTAATTTAATATTTCATTCAGTGATGCCTAAGGAACAATCCTGTGACCTTGTGCTGAGATCTCAATGAATCACCAGTGACTTATGATGCAAAAACAGTGACATAAAGGGCTAAAATGTTCATAGAGTCTTTAAGAGTCTATTACCTACTCGAAATAAAATATTAATGCCTCTAATAGCAGCATCCTTAGGACATGCACAGTACACTGCAGGCCTTGGATCAATCTCATCCAGAATATGCCAGTACAGATGCTGCTGAACATGAACATGGTGAAAAGCCTGTCCAGAGAGGGTGCATAACAGAAATAAACACCTATAATTTTCCTTTTGCTGCTTGGATCAGTTAAGCCAAGCACAGTGAAGTCTGGACAACCTGTGGTGCATTTATTCTACTGGTGGTTTTAAGTATAATTATAGCAGAAACCTCCTTGGAGGCAAAAAGCAAAATCCATTGCCTCTTAGCTCCTCCATTGATTCCCACTGCCCAGGAATCAACGTTCTTTTAAAATGATCTGGAACCTCTTCCAATCTGCCATACAACCTTCCTATGAAAGCTAAAGCACCAAGAAAACATTTGCAGACAAATCAAAAGGGCAGGAGCAYGTGCATCTTATTCTTCCTTGCAAAAGGTACATTTTTAGTTCTGGCAGAGAAAATATCCAGCAATACTCGCTGTCCAAGACAGACAGGCATGCTCATCCACACAGTAAGTTTGTAAGTTTGCACTTGCTTCTAAGAAGGGCTGTTTTCTTGCTTTTCAATCAGGAATGATTTACTTGGGATTGTATCACACTAAGACTGCCAATAGGATACAGAGCCTTTCACCTGTAGGTCACTGGCTTCAGTTTCAGCCCAGCTTAAGCAGCTTGATCTTGCAACGCGCTGGGCGCGCGGCAGCGACGGCCCTCCGCRCCTGCGGACCCCAGGAGCTGCTCGGGGCACTCAGCAGGAGACGAGAGCACTCGGCCTGGGAGAAGCAGGCTCCTAGCGACTAAAAGCCAACACACGCTGTACGGAGACCTATGCAAAACACAGCGCTGTTCTCAGGTTTATTCCTATTATACTAAAAAAAGAAAACACCAGGGCCGCCCCTTTCGTYGCCTTGGATTGTGGTGACACGTAGAACAGCACCAGGCACGGGCAGGGCCTTAATCTCCTTTGCAGACCAGGAGAAACCGTCCACAGCAGAGCAGCAAACAAGGGCACGTTCTGACTGCAGGCGCTTATGATTCAGCCACAGAGCAACTACGCAACGGCTCTCCAGTAATACAGATTCAGGGCTTTCCTTTTTTTGCCTTAGAAGAAGCTTTAATTTTTTTCAGGGAAAATAAATCAAGAGAGATTTATCCATGGGAACTATTTAACTCATCTGAAAAAGCTAATCTGTTTACTTTTGATTAACTGAAGTCAAAATAGTATGGCATTGTAAGTCAAAATTGTAATTCTATCTATACATTTGATCTCATTTCTGATTTTTAATCTGAAAAGCTGTAACTAAATTGTAAGTCAAAATGAAGTTAAGTTAAAATTCAGTTAGTTCAAAATACTCTTTTATAATTGCTGTAGGAAGAAGTCTTTCGATCAAATTAATGTTTCCCACTGAATAGAAAATTTGTTCCAACAAGATCATATGTTTTGYGTAGAAAATCTCTTCCACCAACAATTCAATCTGCTCTAGAAACTTGGTTTTTGCATGTATTTTTTTTCATGGAAGAAGAGAGTGCTTTTCAGTCTTTCAATTTTGTTGCRCTCCTAACATATAAATCCACTGTTAAAGATGCCAGTTTGCATTCACCAGCCCTGCGTCCCAGTACAACCAAGATTCGTGCCTGCACACGGCTCAGTTTTGGTAGGATTCGACTGAGAAAAAGACCCTGGGAGCCCAGAAATAAAACTGATGAAAAAGACTGATCTCATAATTGCAAGTTAAAATGGAAAAATGTACAATAAATGTATTATGAAACTGCAGCCATCAAAAACACAAAAATAACTATAAAATCCCCACCACTTCATCAATTTTAGGYCTATGACTGTGATATTTAAGAGCTTTCTGCTTTGCTGATATATATTCTGCTAGCTGTCACATTGTATTTCCAAATTGTTAAAAAAAACTTACCTATCGGCCCCTAAGGCATTCATTTTTCCCTGGACTTTATAAAAACTAGAACATGTTTCCGTGATATTTCTTTTACAATAGGAGGCCTGTTAAAAACAGCATCATGAATATTCTAGTTATGACAGATATGAAAGGACATAATATCCAGGAAACAGTTCATTCTTAACATATTCATGAAGAGGTCCTTGTCAATCACAGCCAGTGAATTGAATTAAAAAAAAACGCTTGGAGTCTTCGGAGGATACAACTGAGTTTTACATGCTGGAGATATAAAGACTGAAGCGAGACCTGGTTCCACTAACAAGACTCCTGGCCTGAAGCGCCTATGTGAAATTATTCAGAAACCTGCCAATACCGACATTTCAGGCCAGAGCTCTCTCCTGCGCCGTTCGGCTCCGGGTGGGTCCGCGTGCCGTGGCCACACCGAGGCCAAGGGASTCTCGCAGGTGGTGCTTCACAGGAACGATGTCCCCAGTCACCCATCCATCCCCGGGTTTCAAAACAACACTTTTTACATCCCTCCTTCTTTTGAATGGTAAGAAATTTTCATCTTGAAATATTCTGGAAATAAGAAATAAACTGTCAAATGTTTTGAGCAGCAGAAGCACTTACAAGGATACTTATATATATTTTAAAGTGTAAGAGCAACATTATTTACTATTTATGCTGTGCTGTCAACTTGTTCAGTGCTCTTTGCATAGATAACAAACTCCTAGATTAAAAGTTTTTTGCKGCTTTTAAAGCAGGTACAAAGTACAATATTTAAAAGCCACTACTCAGAAATATATAATATATAGTCAAAACTGATGTCACTTTTTTACATACATGGAAAGCTAATTCAAAATGTTCTTTATATGCACAATACACAGCAGCACTCTGAAAAAGCCAGTTTACAAACATTATCAAACAGCTTCAACTCTGAAACCATGCRTTATTTTCCAAAGTTTATAGGACACCACTTACTGGCATAACATTAACAACTGATTTAAAAGGCCAAGCCCATTTTTAAAGATGCCATTTTTATCCCTTATTTAATTGTCTCATTGAAATGCTTTTGATATTATGAAAGTAGTATGCACCCCAAAACACAAGTACAACAGAGAGGCCTATTACTTAAAATGAGGAAAATGAAAACAAAACCATAATTAGAATGGGTTGATAGAACATTACACCCTAGGTTTCATTGCCAGCTGTTATCTCCACAGCTAGTAAACACCATTAGCGGAATTCCTGCAGCGTTCTTTTATGCCAGGATGCTGAAAATACCAAAATAATTTGCTTATGAAATGCACATGCTTTGCTTTTGCGCAGCTTCCTACTGGCACTTCAAGTGTGGCCCCAGGACATATTTTATTTACTTGTCCAGTTGAAGATATGGCACTCTGCTTCTCTTTTAAATAAAAGCAACTCATTTCCTGAATTTAAAAGAAATGTAACACCTATTCAGATGACACCAAAGTAAAAGAGAAAACAACAGTAAACTTACAGGCTAACGCAGGTAGCAAAGTAAAGATGTGTGGGACCCCAGCAGGAGGAATTAGCAGAATCATTACTGGCATTTTGAGATGGACATCCACTATGCAATGTTGCTGTAGGAAAAATTAACCTGCAACTCCACCAGCCTGACTCCAAAGAGGTTAGGTAGTGCACTCAAATGCTAAATGAATATAAATATTAAAAACTAAAGCAAAACAAAAACCCTGCTTGCAAATATAAAACACCTAAACTTGAAACACTGGGGTAAATTTACGACCACTTTCAAGTTAAAATGAACCAAAAACGGAATTTCTGAGATTAATCCATATATGTAGCATGCCACAGCCGCTCTTCTTCATGGAGATGGAAAAATTTGTGCCGTGATAGACACCCCAGCCCACAAGGCAGTATACAGTATACAGTGTTGGCAGCTTTCATAGATTCAATGTTTGCATCCTTTTCGTGGTGCATCTGACTCCAATTCAATAGGACCTCTATACAAAAGACAGGTTTCCATGCCTACACTTCAGCAAAGAGATGAGATATGCCAACTCTTGTTGCGAAGACAGCTCTGAGGTTTGCAAAAATACTGCAGTTTTTCAACAGGAAACAAAATAACACTAGGTAATATCACAGAACACACAGCAGTGAAATCTGAAATGTGGGTTACTGAAACCTTGAGGCAGAACACCAAATCACCTAGAGAGTGCTCCCTAAATGGAATTATCTTGGACTTTTCYTTTCACCTCCTTGTGGCAGGGTACACTGAATTGCAAACAGAACCACCCAAGCACATTTTGGATTCTTCATTAGGTACCAGTGAAAGGCAAAATTAAAAAATAAATATGTCTTGCAGTCATTTATTACCTACTATAGGTAATGTCTGGCACAACACTAAGCTTGTTATATAACCTGTTCTGTTGAAAACAAAAATGACTGTTCATCTGAATAAAATTAAACCCATTTCTGAATCGGGCCAAGCCATGGTTTCAGATCCTTCTTCTGTTTCCACTAAAATAAGTAGAGAGGTTTTCTGACCCACAGAAGTAAAACTTAATCACATTTTTATAGTTTAAACATCTGTAAGTGGAGCATCAGCAAGCATCAAAGTGAAAACTGCAAGAATAATCAGGAACCACTGTCTGAAAATAAAAATAAACGGAACTGAAATGTAAAAGGMTTAATTTTCTGTGCACAGAAGCCATGCATTTACAGCTTTTCCACTGGGAGCCTAAGCTGCTTCACCTTTGGTGAACTTGATTCATTACTGTATTAATTGACAGTTGTTTCCTGTTTTAAATGATTGGTTTGTAGTTCTATTACATACTGTCATACAGCAGTAAATGATTAATTACAAATAAACCAAGAATTAACTTTGCTAACAATAGGATGTTTCAAAGCCTTTTACTCTCAGGAAAGGAAGTCTGCTGCTCACAGAGCTCTGATGTTTCCTGGAGCTTCCTTCAAAGCGTTTCAAACGTATTCACCTACACTGGTCTCTCAAGATGTTTCAGCTAACATTAGGGGTTGAAATAAATGGGTTCTTTTTTATTTTGTACCTTACAAACTGACCCCTTAATGTACCAAGTCACATACCATTGTTGGTCAGTACACAAAACATCTACGAAATGAAAAATCAAAATCACACACGGAGGACGACAGAAGGCTAGTACAGGGCCACTTTGCAGACCTTCAACACGAAGTCCAGGTCCAACGGAAAGTTATTTCAGTCCTACAGTCTTCCAAAGAATCTTCTGATCAATACTGTGAAATTAAGATACCCGATTTTGCTGTCAAAACAATTAGTTCAAATTCCATTTAAGTGGACAGAAGATTATCTGTAGTCTCATAGCTCATCAGAAAGAGCTGGAAACTTAACATGTTGCAGTACCAGACATAGAAAGAAGGTTGAGTAAAATATATGATACACTATTAGCACCTAACTYAGCACTAATGGCAGAAGTTAGGTTAACTTTCCCTTTCAAATCTATTTGCAATGGTTTTCCTTGGCTCTTATATGAATGGTTACCTGAATTGCAGACCAAACCAAAGTCCCTTAATCAAAATTTGAACTTAAATTCCTTTTTAAATGTTTATACCATCTGGTTGCCTAGYTTCCTGTTACTAAGATGAACTACAAACTCTTATTCTGATAGTGACCCAAAAATCTTTTCTGTCTATATTTCTTTGGGGTTTATCTGAAAATTAATTTCAGTAACTGACATTGCTGAAATTACAACAATAACTCCACAAACTGTTCACTGCTGTTCTCTTTTAGAGCCTCTCAAAATCCTGGAATCACCCATATTGCAACAGCTTGCTACTTGTACTGAACAATTTTAAGATACTATATTGCAAAAGAAGAGAACTCTTGTCACTTAGGAAAAGCATGGTTACATGAATTAAATATTTCTCATCAATTCTAGTAAACTCCAGATGTCATCAACAAAAAATAATTGCTACCTCTGCCTGCATTCCATGATAATGGAATCATGGAAAACAATTATGCTCTTCATACTGCGTAGTCACGATCCACGAAAGGCCCAAGACGGCCACCTATACCCCACAAAAACAGAGACCACCAAGGGCAYGTTTTAAAACACACAGCATGGAGGGACAAGAACACTTCTTGCTCTGAAAGGTTCTGGTGAATAGTTCTGGCACATCCGTGGTTGACATTTTCGGACAGGTTTAACACAGCCACTGTCAGGAACCAATGGAATTTGAAGTACATTATTTTTTCCAGAAAAAAACAGGCTGCAGATAGAAGAAAAAGATGATTTATCTTGGCCAGCTGCTTAATAAAAAACAGATATATTTAACTAGCTGGAGTCTTCATTTAAAGCTGTTAAAATACATGTGTCAATCAGTATTTGGGAGCAGTCAGTGAGACAGGAGTCATAAAAATCAATACTATAATCTTTTGCATAAAATTTTCTTTGTGAAAAACAAAGAAATTTTTTTAAGAGTTGTACTGAAAAGTGAGCCCAATGTATAGTTGCCAAAGACTCCAAAACCAGAAGTGCCAAAATCTTGATAACACAAATAGTTTTCTTTCTTTCAGCTACTATTAACATGCAAAAATGAGGCATTTTGCTAGGTGAATTTTTTATTCATATATACACCACATTTYTACTGGTATCATTAAATATTATTTACTAAACTAGTAAGGAAAAAACGTTACACAATAAGCACTATTTGCAGGGTGCTGTAGTTACCTCTGCAACCCTTGCTGAAATCTTGAATAAAATTACAGTATTAGACAACAGCATCCCCGGAACTGTTTTGCAATTGTATGAGAATAGTAAGTTAAACAAGTGAACAAAACAAGCCTAAAAGCTTTCCTTCTATCACAATAKTCTTCTTTTTCTGACAGGATTTTCTCAAATAAGTAATGATTTACTGCCACAAAGCACTAAATACTCATTTGAAAAAAATCATTCACTTTTTAGAGGAACATTGTCTGTTTTTATCAGAAACATTAACCTAAAGAGTTTTATTATTAGCTGCTTACACCCTTTCCTAATCTATTCCTTCCTATGCCTGTTCTAATTCAGAGATTATCCTACTTTTGAGATAATTCTCTCCGATCTCATGACCCTTCCATATAATACTTCACTGCTGACCTACTTATGCTGAGCCCGGTAAAGTTAATGCAGAACCCTTATTCTGTATGAAATGTATTTGGACTCTAGATTTTGCTAGTGTTTTGATTTTTTCCCGTTAGTTCTTCTCATCTTCAGTTACATTTCTTTGTTGTTGCCATCTTCAGGTATGTCAGTWCCCTTTTTTGGCCTTTTTGTTCCATGCCTTCATTTTTAACTTATCTTTCCAAAATCTCTCAAAGTGAGAGAGGACAGAGAGAGCAAGCGAGCTCTTCCRCCGAGGGAAAGAGAAGCTGAGGCTTGTGGGTTAGCATGAATTTAATTCAATATATCTCTGTGACGTGTTCCAGAAACAACAGATAAAGGTAGACTGTCTCACTAATTTTCTGAGGAACTTACCCAGCTAAGAAACCCAAAGAGAACAGCCTGTGTAACAGAATGTGACTTTAAAAACCCAGTAACATAGGTCTAATTGTCTACAATTCATGGAAAATTACTGTCTCCAAAAAAAAGACTTTAAGAGACATGCAACAAAATTAAGCTTAAAAAAGGTCAACATTTTAAAAAAAGGCAATAGCTACAGTATCTTGTTTGGCCTAAAGCTTTCATGCCTAATGTCTGGGCACATTATAGGAGGTTATATTACTCTTTCAATATATTTTACTGCATTTTAGAATAATTATTTCCTATTTCTAGGTTTAAGTCATTTTAAAATAACTTACAAGTACCTTACAACCTTACAAGTAAAGGTTGAAGAAAACTCAGCTTTAAAAAAAAATAACTGGGAGAAGTGAAGCAGTAGAAGTATTAAAAGAACGAGTCCTCCTATCATATAACTGATGGAACTTTTCACAATTTCATTTCCCAAATCAGCTACAAAACTTCACTTTGTGCTTCCTCAGGAATTGTCAAGGGCCAGAGAGAGAAAACATAGAGGACACAGTACTAAATAAATTGAATGAAACAAAGCAGTGCAGTTGGAGCGATGCAGAAGCAACTCCTTATCTTTACAGCTGACATTCAGRGCTGGCAGGAGCCGTATCTTGAACAGAAATGAGCCACACCAAACATTGCTGAATTCCTCTGAGCTTTAAGTCCAGATGCAGATAAAAACCCACTAGCTCAAGCCCCCAGCCCCCTCCTGGGGCATCTTCCAGTCACTGTGAAAGGCTTGCACTTAGCAGGCTGTACACTGTAGGAGTTGAGTGGAATTTCTGGCAATTAATAGCATGGGGCCCATGAGACACATATAGTCAGAACTAAACATCAGTGAAAATGATGCTTATGGGCGTTAGAAGCACCTATCTCTCTCTATATATATTAAAGCTGAGTTTTATGCATATTAACATATAGAAGTAAATGCACATATAGAATCAATGAAATAGCTACATAACCCACAGTATAAATTTAGTGTTCCTAAGTTTCAAGCCTTTTCAGAAGTATCACAGCTTTTTGGCTTCTTAAAAAAAAAAGGTAAGTGTTAGAACTAAGCAAAACAGAGAAGGAACAAATTTCAAGCAATCCCATCCCCTTGGAATCAAGCATATAAACATGACATTTCGCACAAAGGATTTTATTATCCCAAGACTTTAAAAGCCATAACAAGCAACACGACAGGAAAAGCATCAAGAAAAAGAAAGAGAACACTAAAAGAAAACAACCAAGGCTGCTCATGCGCTTCTCTTACTTTRTGAAAGGCTCCCTCCGTGCACTCAGAACGCCCTTAACTTATGACTGTCTCTATCTGAGCACAGAAGCCTACACACACAGGTATAACGGTGTCCAGTAGCAGGTCACCAAACCGTCACGAGAAGCTACAGTGCACTGAGCCTAGTGATCACGCGACTCCTGAGTGAGCCAGTGCAGCCCACTAAAAGAGAAATGAGCAATTTCAACTGTGCAGCTTCAGGACAGCAGCATTCGGCCGCAACGGCACAAAGCTCAGCACAATGAACTAAATAAATCCTTGTGCGGTTAGGCCTCTGTGAGCTCCATGCTTCTCTAGCTACTGGGATAATCCAAAGCCAAGTCTGCACGCCTGGCAGTCAAAGCCATCTCAGGGATATCTACATGCATGACTGTCTAGTTCATCGTGTTGGTGACGTACCTCAGTTCCCTTCTTTGTATACTTTTCAGTGTGCTGATTGTATGCGTAACAGTAATTTATTACGGCTGTAGCCTGCAGCACTGCAGTTCAGCTGATAACCCATCTCTGCTCCCAGCCACACAGGTGAGCAAACTCTAGCACCCACCCAGCCATCTGCAGCAAGACAGCATCTACTGGAATACCTGGACATCACCTTCTAGGTCAGAGCACAGCACTTGTAGAAGAGCACTACCTGCATCACGCTTCAGTCTGCTCTGACCACAGGAACGAGAGARCATCTGTGTTCTTCAGTAAGTCACCTGCACTCTCCCTTAGGGCTAAGTGAAATAAAGATCCCAATACTAAAGAGCTTCAGATGTGTGCAGATAAAGCTATGCAGGAAGAATTATTACCAATAAACACAGTTCCACATTATTCTAGCAGAAGGCAGGTATCATCCTTGACAGCACTTCAGTGGCAGGAAAGACTGCAGCTAGCACAAACTACGCACCAAATTATATACCTCGTCAGTGCAGGTACAAATAAATCAGAGGATCCACTGGTTTCAAATCCACACCAAATTAATGCTTTCTATAGCACCACATGTAATTATTCTCACTACTACACTGACAAAGGCTTAGGTAAAATGTGCTTTAGGGAAATATTTTGCTGACTGCTCATTACAGAATAAAAGGTTGTTTCACACGCATTTTCTTAATATTAAATACTACAGTAAACTTCAGCTTCAAGTTGTTTAGTATATTCACGCTACTGCACTGCATGTTTTCTCAGAGTAAATGAGGGCTGCAAAACATGCATAGCAAAATTTGATGGTATAATTTTCCACTTTTARCTCTGCTTAAAAAATAATACAGATCGTTCTCGAGATTTGACAAGAAACAGTCAGGTTCGACATCAGGAACTCCCCCCTCCTCCTGCCTCTATATCACGCCAAATGACTAGTACGACACTAAAACAGAATTGCCTAGAGTGTTGAGGAACCTCCATCACCACAGATCTGCGAAGAAAGGTTAAACAAACATCTGAGAGGAAGAGCATCAGCGTAGCCCAGCACAGGCTGATATTGCCGTGGGACAATGGGGCACATTAAGCTACCTCTTGAGATACCTCCAAACTTATTTTTCTATGATTCTAAACTCTGCATGTGTTTTTCTCCACAAAAGGCAAATCTTCATAGCCCAAGAGGAAGACTGTGTTTTGATTTCACGATATAAAGAAAAATGAGTCTCTGTATACTGGTACCAAGATTAGGAGTCAGGTGGAAGAGGGGAAGGTTAAGAACTTCAAATATAGCTAAGCAGATAGTCATATTTTCAATATCAGCTTGAATATGTTTCATATTGCTGCACCACTCAGCTACAAAAATATTTTAAGTAAAAGATGGTTTGTGGTTCATCCTGWGCAAAAGATACTGCATGTTTATGTAAATTTGCTTCCCTTGAAGGAATGAAGAAAATACATAAAGCAAGTAAACATGGGTTCTTCCAAAATGGCCACATTTCTACTTCTCAGTGCATCCAGTCATGAGTAAACCATGTGCAGAGGGAAGATTTCACCTCATTTTGTTTCACGAGAACCTCTATATAACAGCAGCTGATAATACACAAAAGGCAGCTGCATGTACTGTCAGTGGTCTCTCTTCACCATCTATTAAGATGCATGGTCTAATATTCGGTGGAGTATTTTTAAAAGTTTATAGAACTTTACTAAAGCAGGAAGGAAGGAGATGTGACGGCAGTTCTCCAAGAGGTAAGAAGGCATATATGAGAGGTCTTTGCCTCTCTGCTTTTAAGGTGCCATCAAACCTGCTCAGAGACTGGAGAAGACTTTTCTGTCCGTGCTGCAGTMAACGCGTGGAATGGAGACCTCAGACTTGACAGATCACCATTCATCTAGGAGAGCAACTCTGGCGTTTAAGTCTCTCAGGCTAGTAACATTTTAAGTTTAAGATATTATTCCTGTATGATTTCTGGAGCCACAGACTCGTCTAAATTAGACATGTCATGAAAAATCTGAATTATGCATTGCACAGTGCAGCAGAAGGTAATATAGAGCCTTTTATTATGTAATAAAACAATTGTGTGCTGGTGAGGTATTTATAGCGTAATCCTGTATATCCTCATAGTACTCTTTGGAAAAGTATAATTTAATACACACTGTATATTTTGTCTGTGCATGTTTACATTTAATGTAATGCAAACTTTATTCTCTAAAATCCCAGTAATATATCTGGATAGGTTATTACATGGCATACTGGTAAATAGTACCAGAAGACATGTACTCTTGAGAAAGGCCACTTACTACTAATAACTCATTCTGCGTATTTCTTTAATATTTTGCTTTTTAAGTTAGAGCAAGCTTCCCAAATACTTAATGAGTAGGCTGTAAGGCTTTAATTTTCAGCCAATCCTAACTTTATTACAAAAGTTTATCAAGCTATAAACATACTACTTCACTACGCTGTCATGTTTTTATAAAGTAGTTTATAAAAGGTGACATCTGGCAAAGAGGCAGATCTATAAAAATCATGCTGGTGGATGTAGTGTCATTTTTTCTGCCATCCTCCCAGAAAGAGTAATATTATTTTGACACACACATTCATCCCCACTGTCAAGCTTCTATTTTTATAGTTAGCTTACTGCACATAACCTTAAGCTATACAAAACCTTTGGGCTAACGTAAAGAATGACATTTCTGCATATTTATTATAACACTTATTTTAGGGGTTGACTTTGCCTGATAGGATTTTTCCAAGTACAATGTCATTTTCATGACAATACACTTTGTTCAGAAACAATAAATAAAGATGCCCAATAAGTCATGAAAGGCCAAATATGCACAGACAAGTTTACAGCAGCTCAGCTTGGCAAGCCCTACATTTGTCCTTCTTTAATATTTTATCAGATGTGTGAACTGTATGTTGGAGTTCAGTACAAACTTCAATGTACAAAACATAATGAAATCTCTCTAGGCCATTATAGACTCCAGCAGAGTATAATTTTAATACTGTGGAGTTTTTCACTCTGACACGTTGGGAGATATTTTCATTTGAAAAGTTCAGCTTTTTCTATGTTTGTATTGGCCTGAGCCCAGCCACGGTATAAGCAGGTGCAAGACCACTGAGATCAGGAGGCTGACTAAGCTCTTTTTGCAACTAAATTACAGCAAATAACTGATTAATGATTGCTGTGCTTTAGGCTAACCTGTACTACTAAAGTAGATTTTATGAATCTCAACATACCACAGAAAGACTGTTTCATCTGATYGTGCAGACTGAATTGTTCTTTCTACTCTTACTGAAATATAGTGGATACTTCATTTTTTAAAGTTAGCATTTACCATCATTCACCTCTGCTGAAAAACAGTAACTCTAAAATGTTTAGTCTTAAAGAACATTCACTATTCACCAACAGACCTTTCTCCATACCCTCTCCCAGCATTCAAATAAGGAAAGAAAGTGGGTATACAAGCCAACAAATTCAGAAATTAGAACTGTTTAACAGGTTTTCACTGATGTAGACAAAACTAAGAATAGGGATAGGAGTTTAGTAACAGTATCATTATTCTGGCATCAAAGGTTTCAATACTAAAATATTTCTGAGTAGAGATTAATATTGGCTGTTCACTATATGATAATTCGGGTTAGATGCAGCATCTTGATCTTTAAAACAGAGCACAGCCCTTGGAGAAGTTGTTGAGAAACATTTTACAGTGTATTTTCTATTAATGATAAATTCAAATGAAAGTATCTAGCAGATCAGCTAACAAACCAAGGTCACCCTCTGAACTGCTCACTGTAATTGTGCTAAAGATCAAGACTTAACTTGATTGTTTAGGTCAGAAATAAGATTTCAATACAGTTTTTATTATTGTTGTTGTTGCCCTTCTGCAGATGCTATTTCCAGATGCAATTACCACAGCGTCTCCCACTTTGCAAGATCCCAATTCCACAGCTGCAGAGGCTGACCTGCTACAAAAGAGCAAGGGACAGCAAAGCAGGCAAAAGCCTGTACGGTGATGGAAGCTACAAATCTCTCCCATGAGCCCACCCTCACATACGATGCTGTAATGTCTTTTCATCTTTATATACAACGAACAGTTAAAATCTGGTCTTCAGAAATATCAAATAAATGCCTACTTGTACTGATATAAACCTATATATACATATATAAAAATGTATATGTATACACCACAAACACACACACATGCTGCCGTACTTTCCAATTTGCTAGACTACCTTCCGAAAGTAGTCATAGCTAACCAGTGTGTGTCAGCTCCCTCTGACCACTAGCATATATTTATCACGACAATCTTAATTCTAATATGTTATTTGCTGTCTATATTGCATATGCACTTACTGGGTACTCTGAACAATCCACAACTTGTGATTATTTTGGCATAACCAGGAGAATCATCTCCTTCAAGAAAAGATCTTGGGCAGTTTGGGCAGTGTCTGTATCTTTTAGTATCGTCAAGTGCAATCAGCATGTTGTCTGGATGGCGAATGAAGAGGAGGGGTGTATGCATATAAATGTGAAAACATTACAGGAACATAAGGAAGGACATTCTGAAAAGACTAGACTGAAAAATACTTCACCAAAGAGGCAGTAAATATAATGCACTGGGAATGCTCTTTATAGATCTGATCTACTTCTGATTAGTTTTGTGGTATTTTTGTGAGGCAGTACATTGTAGCATCATGGTAATCAAGAACTGGACGTATTATTACCTAGAGTCAGCAATAATGAGAACAGAACCTTTAATTTCAAACTATAAGATAACACATTGATTAATAACCATGGGATGATTAGTCAATTCAAGACCTTAATGCACAATGGAGAAATTCATCCATTATCTGTTCAATGTAATTCTTCTTTCATCTTGGTGACTTTAAAAACAACCAAGGAAAATTACTGTCCCTCAGTAAAAGCTTTTGAATTTCATACGCGTTTAATTAGATAACTGCCAGCCCAAGGACAGGAACCATGACAAATAGTTGTTCTTTTCAAATTAGAAGAATAGACTGTTCAATGAGCAGTATTGATGTTCTCTTCTACTGAGTTATACAAGAGTTCTGCTACTACTTCCTTTAATTTACCTAAYCTTATTTTTTAAAGCATTTAATGAGTTTTTTAACATGGTTTTAGGTACATACACCAGTTGATCATCTTTAAAAATGGTGCTAACAGCAACAATACCTGCAAAGACATAAACATGCCTCCACCACAATCTTTTCATAATTAGATATCAAAATAAAATTTACCTATGAACAAAAGCATTAGAAATTAAGAGCGTATCTTTATGTTAGTAGGGGAAAAAAAAGTTAATCCTATTTAATTTCATTATTTGCTCCAATAACTAAAATAATAAAGATTAGCTGGCCATGCAATATTAACCATAAAACTAAGGGGTTTGGTGTTTTCTTTCCCTCCTTTTCTGTTCCTGAGAGGTTGTTTTCTGCTTTGAGGTATGTGAAAAGCGAGAAAAATAAAGTTAGTTTTTTTGGAACTTGCAGTAATAGTCCAACAATCTACCTTCCTGCAACACATACATGTAATCTAAAAGCCTGTCTAGCAGATGAGGGATAGTTTATTAAGATATTTATTCAGCAGCCTCATGTCTTACCAGCACACAGCAGACGTGGACAAAAGTAARAGCATGTGAGCAGAGTCCCACACCCACTAGGCTGCCAGCACCACCCCTGCTTCCCCCCTCTGTCTTCAGCTGAGAGTTTCTGACAATTAGGAAAAAAAAGATCTCTTTGATATTGCCATTAAACCCAGAGAAATTTTCTTGCAGTAAAACCAAACCTGGAAACATCACAGAGCCTGTTACCAACTATCCTTTTGCTTCTGATTTCTTCTCAGTAGCAGCTACTGTTAGCACTATTAATGAGAAAACCATTTCACCTGTCATTCGCTGTACTCTTTTGTAAGAACACAGTTGCTCCCTAAAGAACTACAGGGCTACCGTGTCTGCGCTCAGAGAAGGAGGAAGAAAAAAAAAATAGAAAAGTCTCCAATTCTGAACTGGATCTTCCAGAGATGCCAACCACAGAGACGGATGCCCGACCCAAGAGGCCGCGGCAGGACTCAGCGCYGTCACCCCACTCAGCCTGGCTTTACCTTACAGCTGCTCAACAGGCCGAGCTCTGCAACTGGCCCGGGCCGGTGTCTTGCTGCGGGCTCCTCCGGAGGGCTATCAACTGCCCCAGGAGTGAATTTGGCCTCAGGCTGCTCTAAAGCTTTGGGCAGAGATTATCTGCTCATACAGAGATTAATTGCATTCAGTAATCTCCTATCAGACATGTTTGCCTCAAAGGAAACCCTTCCTCTGTTAACTGTCAGATCTGAAATAACTTATTCCTGAAAGGGTTAAGCTCACAGTACATTTTCCTTGACAAGTAAAACAGCATGCTCTCTAAGCATGACTTACCACTACCCAGTGATGAAATACTTCCCAATCTTTATACCATTTTGATAATTCACTGTGTGTATTACCCACAATCAAGCCGTCCAGGTTTCGGCGGGATTCTGAGCACATCGCTCAGACTGACAGAGCAAGTATTCCAGACAATTGGCTCCCCGAGGGTCAAGACACTGATGCTCAATCAGGATTCAAACGGGTCATAAACCCTTCACGGATCTCGCGCAAGTGGGTGGTGATGTCTCCCTGGGGCAGCTCATCATTTTCTGCTACAGTCAAGCACTTGTCATTACAGACAAACTCTCTGTCAGTCTTAGGCACTCATTTTAATCAGGTCTTAGTGAGAACAGCAAATATTATCAGTGCCACAAAAACCCTAAAGAGACAAATATATTAATCATAATTACCACGGTGGTAATTTGAGACTCTCTCAAAACTCTGCTGCTGGTCCTTATACTGGGACTTCTTTCTAAATTAGACTCAAATTTTCAAACTTGGGTGCTGAAGTCAGGCACTAAATACCACGTGGGCCAGGGTTCCTCAAGAGAAGGGGACCACTACTGAGAAGAAAGAAGTGCCAGAGTGCCCTGGTGCTGGGCAGGGGGGGCAGCAAAGCACTCCTGAATGCTGGAAATCTTTTGTCAAAAACCCAGGTCAGGATCCAAGAACTTCATTTTAAGCATTCAAAAAGGAAACTAGTCTTGAAACATCYGAAAATGCTCAGAGTTTTGTTCTGCAGCAGTTCAGGTAAGTCTGGCATATAACCACAGCAGCCTATACAAGCTTGGGAAAAAAAACAAAAAACAAAAAAGCCACTCTCACACAATCCTGGCAACTTGGGACACAATGTTTTTATAGACTGTTTTAATATCTAATTATGCTCCTATTTTTTAAAGAAACAATACTACTACTCATTAGAAAAGAATCTTGACACTAACATTAGGCTTGACTGGCTCTATAAAACCTTCCACATGAAGTTTAGTGGAAGCAAAGGAAGAGAAAACTCCCTTCCCCTTGTCTTACCGACCTCCTACACAATTCTACATTCATACAGTCCCCTGATCTAATCCAAGCCAAAATCTCCACAAAACTCTACAAAATCTCTACTGCTACAAGCAGTTTTTTTGTTCGGATCATGTTTTAGAGTAAAGCTGATGTGACAGATTATTTCTTGGGGGTGCTGCGTATACAGAATGAGCTCCTCACTCATTTAGGTGCACAGGCACAGGCGCACAATTAAATGTAGATTTTTATGAGATCTCCTGGCAAAGGAGTCAGCCAGTATGAGTCTTATCCTGTTCCCATGAGTACATAAAAACCCAGTGATATCAATAAGGTGGTGTTCTGGTAACTGCAACTACCCCCCCACACCCCCACACCCCAAAAACAAACAAACAAACAAAAAAGGGGCAGTACGCTTCCCAAGCCCACCTTTCCTGCTGGTTCTGGTCCTTAACAGGATTTCTCTGCTCTCACTTGGAGCCATCTTTTCTCACTGCCTATTGGCCTTCTCTTGGCTTCCTGGAGGATTTCAGTGTTTCAGTGCCAACATATTCAGAGCAACACTGCTGCAAACCAAAAAATAAGCCAGATTCCTCCTTTGCTCCCAGTCCTCAGAAAGCTCCGTTAGCGTGCACAGCCCCAACTCTTTTGAAATTATCTGAAGTCTAGCAGGGTTCAGCTGATACATCTGTTGGCTCCAGGTGSTTGCTCACACAAGAGCTTAAACATCACTCTTCTCTGGTCTCCCTGGTGCTCCCATGAGCGTTRACAAATCCTGAAACTGCTTATCCACCAAAGAGCCACGCCGAGCAGCCATCGGTGCCTTCACCACAACGCACACCGACAAAACACAGGCACGTGTGCGAGGCCTCACCCAATCTATTTGTCCATCTGGGCACTGACGAGTTACTCTTTCCACCATATATTTATCAGAAATGTCAGCAATGTGTGAAATATGTATGTCTATACAGCAGGCGGATAAAATATATTTTATTAATGTGAAACTCTGTTTTAGGTTGAAAATCCAGTGACTGTATTCCAAAATATTAAAGCATAAATCATAGCAGCATTTAGCAGGATAAACTGCATCAGAAGCTCTATTTCAATAATAGGGCTTTACAAGCTACTTGAGCTCAGTTTTCGTGACTAGTATCAGCAGCCCAACACAGAAGTGAAGCTCACAAAGCAGCTGCTGTTATTCCATAGGCTTCCTGAGCCTGAACTTCTTAACGTATTTCTTCAAAGTCTTCAGATCTGATCAATATCCATAACTAAGTAGGACTTAAAATCAATCTATTTGTGTTTCCAATCCCTCATATTTTATGAAAGAGGAAGAAAACAAAACTATTGGATGTGAAACAAAAAACAGATAACCCCAGAGCAATCTGAAACCTTTTAAAATACTCAAGACAGATTAGTGTAAACAGATTCAGTGACCTTATTTAATAAGAGATAATAATGTGTTATACTCATAGCAGCCATGCCAAAAAGCTCTGAAAGTAATACACAACAGATCGTATAAAACTAAAAATCTAGTAAGCATGAAAAAATCCACAATATTGGCTATTAAAGACCTGCCCAGCAAAGGACACAAGTTTTGCACTACTTAACTGCTCAAACCATTTGTGTAACCTGACTCACTGAAAAAGACCTACTCGCAAGAATAAATCTGAGCACGTATTTCCCTTTAATTCTAATTTGAAACAATTTCCTGCAGGTAGTCAGAAAAAGAATATTCTTGTAATAAATATCCCCACAAAAACTTGAAAACTCAATAAACAAATATGTATGTGTGTGTATATATGATATATATGTATATATATATACACCTATATACACACATATGTACTTACATACGTGTGTGTGAGTGTGTGTGTGTGTGTGTGTGTGTATATATATATGTGTGTATATATATATATGTATATAAAAACATATACACACAAGGCCTCCAAGAGATACAGAAGTTTAAGGTGGACAAGTGTCTGTCAGACATAATTTAGGCTTAGCTGAGCATCCTTTTGGCTGCCTATCAATTTAGTGAAGTGATTTGAGATTTGTAAAGACAAAAGCCCTCATAAAAACATAAAAGGACAAAATTCTGCTCCTTCTCTAGTGTGTGCAGACACACAGTGGGAGCAATGAGCTTTCATCTCAGGAGCAGGAAAAGCTTTAGTGCAAAGCCTGGTGCTGTATGAAACGGATGAATGAAGTCTTGAACGGGACAGGAAAGAAGGGAGTATCACAGCTACTGCAAAGCAGGTAACAAGAAGGGAAGAGGGGACTATATTTGCTCATGCAAAATAGCTGGGCCTCATACTGTAGAAAGTCTCTCTTCCCAAATCCTTGCAGACATAAGCAACAGTAGCTTGTTAAACAGGATCTGCACTAGCTGAACAGATCTGYGAATAAAACTGGGAAAATCCTTCAGACTCTGGCAACATTCTAAAAGTGAAACCACTGCTAAACCACACAATGCTGGAGATTATAGTCATGTTAAAATGAGAATATAGTTTTCTTCCCAGGATTTTTTTCCTGATTCCAATTGTTTATGATATTAAATCAAACCAGCRGGCCTTCATTTTCTGCGTATTTGAATTCTTAAGTGTCTTTGGGATCCTAAAAATAGAAGAACAAAATATGCTTCCTTGAGATTTTACTGAAATACTAAGAATGAACATGCACTTCACTGTGCCACCAAGGAGTGTTTTAGTAAACTACTAACTGAGTAGAAAAATAGGACAATAATTTTCCAAGTTTCTTTTCCTCACATTTCTCTTGACTAATATTTCAGATTGATCCATGCACAAAGGTATAATGTTTTGTTGCAAAAATACAAGAAAAACAGTATTTAAAAACATGAACTCTAAGATGAATTTGGAAACAAAACTAGTTCGAAGATGCTTGCTTATTTAAACATTAAGTTGCTCGGTGTCTCTAGTGCAACTCAATACTGTCTTAACATGCTTGTATTTTGCTGCTCCTGAAGCTCCTTTTTGGAGTTCATAGCAGTACTCCCACGAYGACAGGAGGGCTTACCGTAGAGCAGACCACAGAAGTGGTGTTATCCATTTATCTCCATTTTCCAGCGAGCAGAGATCAGAACTGGCAAAAAGCAGGACCACAGCAATACCTAGCTTATTGGGCTAGAGCAGTTTCTGTGGGAGGGATTGCACAGGTTCACAATGTCTTTGGTGTCTAGCAATTAAGGGCACACTCTCTAATGAAGGTGGGTGTGAATGGCACTGAAAGATGTCATGAAAACGCAAGCGAATGAATAAAACTAGAACAACAGAGGTGAGCATTGCTGACTTCAGCACTGCTTATTTAGATAAGAATTTTTTGTGATGAACTTTCCTTCTCTCACAAACCAGCTTCGCTTTCGATTCACATCCGTAAGATCTCTGAATGAGGGTGAATTAGACTTGGTGAAAAATAATAATAATAATAATGTCAAATTAGCCAGTAGCTCACAAGTCAGACTCGCTTTGAAAATTGCCAAGCAGTGGAGCAAAGGAAGGAAGAGAGCGCTATATCTGTAAACAGCAAGCTTTTTGCTATCCAACCTCAAAATTAAACCCACCATAACAGAATGCCAAACTTTTTTTTTTCAATAGTCCAGAATGTTCTTTATCTTTGCAGAGAAAGGGCACTTCTTGAATGCACTGCTGGAGTGAGTGCCTTTGTTTTGGGCATTATGGACATACAAGTTCTTCCATTTTGTATCATAAAAACTCCTTTTCTGGCTGCACTGGGGAACTAAGGAAAGCTGACATTCTTGTGGCTAGCAAGTTTCTCTGTTTTCTGTCACTGTACTTACTTTTTGCTGCCTGTACAAAAACTAGCAGTGGATAGTTATTGCTACTTTACTGAATGAGCCCTAGCTATGAGTGCATGGAAAGTTCTACTGATGTCAGGAAAGGTGATTTTTTCTGTATGAGTCCTACTAAAGCAGCTACACAAACTAGAACAGTAACATATGCTGGAGCACGTCCATGTAAATCCTGAATTCTTCTATTTGAATTGAGCTTACTGTACTCTTCTTTGGCATGAAATATTCATGATGGAAATGCAACCTCTTTAGTATGAGGTTAAGCTTTTAAATACTGAGAAGAAGAGCTTTAAAATGTCATGGCAATGTAAAAGCAAGTAATATAAATATTGTGAGTTTTCTTAAGTCAGGTCTTCGGAAGAGATTACATTCAATATCATYTACACATTAAGGGCTCTGCTTTCCCCTGTCCTGTTCCAGGTAAATTCTATAGGTCTTTCTGAGTACAGAATTAGTGTACTACTCCCTACACTACTGGATCTCTCTTTCTATAAAATCCTCTAAGTTTCCTGTAGGAACTTTCTATGGGAAAGGGCCAACACGAAGGCATCAGACTCAGCAAATGGAAATTAATTTGCCATCATCCTTTCCTGACACAGAATTGTCTCTAACAGGGAAAAGTTTATCCATACATGCATTTCCTAGCCATGTTAACATTCTTTYTCCACTGAAAACTAAACTCAGATTACTCTGCTTTTCCACGGATGCACAAGAACAGCTATCACGGACGCGTGACTGTTCGTTTGTGTGTCAGAGCCCYGAAGACTGATCAAGACCACTGCTGAATCTGCAGCATCTGCCATTTCACAAGGTAACTAGAGGAGGAGGAACTACCTTTATCAGTTACTGCTCTGATCATTTCGCATTCGTGCTCATTCCTCTCCTCTCCCTCTCTCAGACTGCTGGAGCCCTGCAGGACACGGAAGTGCGAGTGGGTTGCCTACTAACATATAATAAAGAGACAAGGCTGAGAAAAAACAGATTTTCCCCAGTCTGACTCCTGCCTCTAACACTGAGAAGATGAAGGGATCAACTGTCCACTTACAGCAGACAGAAATAACGGACATCCCACGAGTGTCCAGACTGTCAGAGGTAGGTGAGATCGTGAAGTCATTCAAAGACTTCATGATCTGTCACCTTTTAATCACCTAAAAGGTCCTAAAAGGTGTAGAGGAACAAAAAGAAATCCAGCTTTTATGATCAAGCTCTTTTACACTTCAAATCAATATTTTCACATCCACTGTAATTTAAAAGGGTTCAAATCAGCACTTATTACTAGGCTGACTTAGTTATGCACAATTCTAATTTTTGCAATTTGTCACTTGTTTTCCAGTGACGTTATGTTGTTTCTAAACACGGACCATAGTGACTTTCTCACTTCACGCATCCTGCAAATTGCTTTGTTCTACACTGCCATACTCTGTTATATTTTCAATTACAGTCACATTTTATAACTTCAACAATCTTAAAAGTATTATATGTTAATATATTAATTTAAAGAATGTCAGATGAAGTGTGTAGACTAACCAYAGAACATATTCTGACAGATCTGACAGAAAACATGAAAAATGTGTGCTTTCTATCATAATGATTATTTTTCAGATAACACCAGCTGTGCAACTATTAAACCAAGTGACTGCTTTTTCACATAGCACCAAGTACCAGCATTCAATCATGAAAGAAATATAAATCTCCATGGGCTTTTTCCACATGCTTTAAATCAGCAGCAATCTGTGCATTTGTATCTGCACTAAAAACATGGTAAAACTGGGAATGTTTTCCAGCTGGAAACTCTTTGGTATCTTTATCAATAGAGACTGTGAATGCAGTATGCATTGCAGTGTTTATAGGGACATACTTCAGTTTTAATCTCCAACTTCTAAGTTAAATTGGAGACATACACAAAAAAGATTTCATTAGTAACTAAATATCTTGAGCATCTGGGAATTATTGGAGCTTTCACTTCACCACTCCCATTATTTTATTCTGGGAGCCTTGGATTCCTCTTCTACATTTTATTTGTTCAAACTGTTCAAACCAACAGGTGTCATTCCCCTTATGAGACTCAGAATTTTTAAAAAGGGATTTAGTAATTTTCAAGTATTACAGTATTCAGTCTACAAGCTGCATGTTCAAGAATAGCCTTTCCGAACAGCTAACTACTTGAATAATACCACCCTGCAAATCCTTAACACCAGATGCTGTAAGGAAAAAACAGTCTTCTGGCTTTTGTCCCCTCCTACTCAGTAGAGYTCAGATGCACTTACTAAATACTTTTTGTTCCCTTTATGTACATTTCAGCCTCAGAAYTGCACATCTTTGCTGTATCTCAGATCCAGAGAAGATGAAGTGGAAATGGAGTCATTTTTCTGGATATGCTGTTTGTGTATGTAGTAATCTATGAATTCTCCACAGCAATAAATTTTCAAAATGACGAAATTTTGAACTGGTCTGTGACTCTATTACATGATAAACAGAACTGATTAAAAAATGAATAATTATRTTTAAATATCTGTTTCAGACTATGTTATGAAACCACCAGTTCTGGGCTCAGAACATGCAGAAGATGGCTTCCAAGCAGGAATGTTACTGGATTATAATACGGGAATCTATCATGTTTGGCTTAGTACTACACACACACATGTAGAGCATGTCACTCTAGCTTGTGAGCAATATTGCTTACAAAAGGTTTAATTACACTGTTATAAACAGTTGCTTAGGGTCAGCATGAATTAACCAAAAAAGCAAACTAATGTCAAGAGAAAGAGAGAGTAACCTTGTATGCTGCAGTGAAAGATGAACAAAACCTTCCCTTAGAGCTTCTGCTGGCTCTCTCCAAGATTCTGTTGCACTTCTCCCATTTCTTTTACAACAGTTTTTAAAGCTATSTGGGCCAAGGTTGCAGACTGCCACATGCATTGCTTCCTCTTGGTAATTCACAGAAATACTGTGTACATACATAACAGAAAGATATAACAGAAAGGAGAAAATAATACAAGAAAAACACATTTCTCTTAAATCCTCCTTTCCCAACTCACAGCTCAGACAGAAGCAGAGGAAGACTAAACATTCTAGAAGACTAAACAGCCCATATACAGGTAAGACACCTTACTTCAACCAAAAAYCAAGAGAATTCAAGTCAGCATAAAATTTGCAATGAGAAAAATACTTCTGCTAAGTGAACRAATTTGAAGAGGAACTTTAATCAGGACATGTTCAAACCTACTGCACATTTCTAACAGTTTTGCCCTTTAGTGCGCCAGACAGAACACTAGTGACCTGGCTATGAACCATGCAAAGAAACTAAATTAAAAATCCTGCTAGGCATTCTGCTCTGTTTGCATTCACAAAGTTCCCACATTCCCCCAGCGCATGCATTATAGCAATGCACCTTCACTCAGAATACAGTCTGTCTTGCAAGAAGTTAGTGTGTGATAGCTACGTGGTTATGGTGGCTCCTTCACCATTCAACTCTACCCTGGCACCACAGCACACTGACCCTTCTTAACAGATCACACTATCCTTACAGGTCCCTTGAATATTCTTCTCCATCTTTACAGCTCATGGTTAGAGGAAAAACAGTGTCAGTATGGAAGGAGA
>NW_028185705.1:8717125-8737431 GCF_003343005.1 Rhea americana | reverse complement strand
AAAAAAAAAGCTTTCTGCAGCCAACACAAGAGTAGATGATTCTCTGTTTCCTAACAGCTAGGAATCAGAATGTGAATAACCAAATTAACTGCACTGCACTGCTAAACAGATGTGCACAGAAAGGCCCCTAGATCTTTGCTTCCATCCACTGGGTAACTTCCCAAAGAAGGTCATCCTCTCATCTGCTTATTACTCATTACTGCTCTTTATTAAATCATTGCTCTCTTTTGAACATCTACGAAAATGAAACATTGTGGCTAGTGGACTATTTCTTGTTAAAAAGTAGCATAGTAGTGCACTGCAAATCAGCTACCATATGCAYAGTCTAAACAGACGGGTTAAGCTCCGTGGGGGGATTTTTTTCATGCAAATATTTCAATCTGAGTTCAAGTATGGTTTCTTTTTTCAAAATCTTTCTGGTTTTGAATTCCTGGACTTCAATATACTGCTCTTAAACAATTATGCTACCTCAGACAGTATTATGCTGAATTCTTTACTTYTTCATCAGTTAATCTATTAAGGAATGTACTGATGTGTAAAGCTACAAAATGGAATGAATCCATTTGGAAGTGTCAGAAGGAGAAACCTTGGAAATCCTCCTCCCATCTTTTATGTTTGTTGAAGCACAATAAACTCAGAGAGCCACCTGCCAGGCTAAACTGACCTGCTTATGTTTTATTTCCAATCTGTCTGTTCTACCTGTCTGCTGGGTCTTGTCAAAAYCAGATTCACAAAAAACTTTCTGGTAAGTAAGTTTGGTAAGCAATGTTGTTTGTGTAACTGCCATACTATATCCACGTACATATACAACTCACCTAATAACATCACCTGCAGAAAGATTTTTCAAAGCAATATTCACAGAACTGCCAAAGACCTACTCATGAYTTCTTTCATCAAACAGCCCTGTAGTCAGGATATTCAGCTTGGACCACCTCAGCCAGATTCAATTCCTTCCCCTGCAAGTTAGAGCTGAAAACACAATTTCCAGCTTCCTACATGAGAGTTATCAAGATCTAAAGTTTCCTGGCACTCCTGGCAGAGTGAAGCTGTCAGGATTGCCCATTGCAAGTTGTTCACTTTGCATAAGCAACTGAAAAAATAGCAACCAGGAATCAAGCCTATCATCAGCCAAATGAGCCAAGTTCAAACAAATGTTGCTTCTACTTCCTTGGATTCGCATGGCAACCAAAGAAATTCATTATTTTCACAACTCTAGACATCAGGACAACAACCTTCYTCTTGTATAAGCCATGAAGATTGTGAATCTGCTCTTCAACCTTGACCAAATCTATCCACCTTATGAACTAGTCTTTTCTCCTTACAGCCTTCCTGGATTTTGCCCATTTAGATGGTATGCTTTCCAAGCAGAAGGTATCGCTTCAGAGGTACTTACCAAATGGGATGAAGTTCAAACATTTGATTTGGATCATTATATTTTATCATGATAAAAATAGTAATAGGTATCCCCATGCCTGGCTTCTGCAGTCTGTAACTGGGCTAAAGAGGGAGATGCAGCAAGTGCAGACACCTACTGATATAGTGCAAAGCTGGAAAAGATAAATACAGTGTATCATACAGTCTCCTAGTCCATAGCATGAAATGATAAACACCTACAACACACAAAAAGCCACGCTTGCCTCGTTCACACACACTTGTCTCCATTCACCTTTAACAGTAATAGTGGCCGTTTTGAGGTATGGAATTGTCACAGACATACTACAGAGGCAGATAGCTGCAGCCCTTAGCAGCAAGCGGCACGCCAGAGCAGAGCGTTTGTTGTTGCGAAGTAAACGCAGCAGCCGTTACACACTCAGCAATCTCACCTACAACCATGATCGTCAGTGTCACTAGCTTATCGGAGTATTAAGTCRTAGGGTGACCCTTAGCTAGGGCTTTATCTGCCCTCATTCTGAATCTTCTCACGTTATCTTTCAAATTTGTCTAAACCACCATGACAAACAATCAGGCCTGCTCTCAGTTTTCAACTGTGCTTCCAGCAGCTTAATCCGGTTTTGTGGTTYTCAGTACTGAACAAGGGATGAAGAAAGCGCTTAGTTGGGTCTTCTCAATTACCTGGGGCAGATCAGGAACAGCAAAGCACAAGCATTCACTCAATTCAATTTTTTATGACCCTGAAAGCACCAACACCCTCCAACCGTCTCTTGGTCCCTCTTCACATGCTTGAGTTTAGTTGTTGCCGGTTACATCATGTATTTCACGATCTGCTCTGGGTCACAGGAAATATCCCTTTTAAAAGAAATTCAATCATTTTGTAACTCAGTAAACCAGTAAAAGCACCTACAATTTTTCTGGGATTTCAAACTGTGTTATGTTCAACTTTGCTACACTGAAATTATTTTATGAAGTCATGTAGAGCTCTATGTAGTCCTCTTTAGAAAACTGGTTCTCTTGACTGCAATAGATTTTTCAACAGAATAAATAGTCAAAGAACAGAAGTGATTTGCAACATTGCAGGACCCAGTAATCCTCACTGTTCATCTTTTCAGAAAAGCCATGAATCCAATAATGTTTTATAAGCAGAAAGTCACATTCATTCTCAAATAATGTACAATTGGCAACATAACATGCATTCTTTCAGCAGACTTTTGTTTATAACATGCTGCATCACTTTGTATTATGAAGTGTCAAAGTCTAGCATAATTTGACACGACAGCTAAAATTTAAAGGACAACATTTCCCACTTCACTTCCAAATGGGATAACTGCAATGTTCCAACAAAAGCTGGCCAGCAGCAGAAGGGCAGACGGTAAAGTGTCTGTGATCTGCCAGGCTAAAATTACTGTTCAGTAGTTCAGCGTATCTCTAGAGAGAGAGAGAGAGAAAAAAAAGACTTAAAAGAGTAATTAATCATCATTTAGAAGAGGTCTTCAGTGAAGTGTGTTTATTGTCTTTTATTCATGCATACCAGTTTATTAGCCATCACATAACTTGTCCGCATTCATGTACCAGTACTTATGGCAATTCTAAGCTAGGATCATTGCTAAGATAAATAATCAGAAAAACATGGTCATTCTAAAATCCATAGCAAAAAGTGGTAAGCAGTATCCTAGTATTCTCTAATTATATTGTTTTTCTAGAGATATTTGAGTCCAAAGCTCTGGTTAAGTCATATCTCTGCTATTAACATAGATCCTGGGATATTGTCTCTTTCTTTCTAGTGATTCATTCAAGTTTCTTCAAAACTGTATGAGGTATTCTATTTAAAAATAAATAAATAACAATCTGAGCTTCATGAATTGTAACAAAACAGCTTACTGATTGTTAACTTCAGAGACGTAAATTCAGAAAACAACAAGTTTCACCTAATCAGTCCAGCACTTGTGCATTATGAGCATAACCTGCAGGTGAAATCTGAAAGATTTCTTCTTCCTACCAGTGTACGTCTAGGGTCTAGCATCTCCTTACTCCAAGCAAGACAATTATTAAACCTGTTCTAACTTCTAAACTTGATTTTAATTTCTGTCTTCACTCAGAACCACATAAGTTTCAGAGTAATATATCTATCTAATTTGCATCAATAAATGAAAATACCTCCCCAAATCTGTATATAGCTTACTACGCCAAAACATACACCTGCTTTGTACAAGCCAAAGGATGATTAAAAAAAATTTTTTGTAAGCCAAGAACTACAGCCCAGCAACTGCAGCCTGCGCTGTACTTCAATTCACAGTCAAGCAGACATTAGAGTTCAGAACACAGTCAAAATCTAAGAAAAATGTCATTCAATCAAAGGAAATCCTAATCTTTTGTGCATTTCATGATGGTGGGACATTTAGAAAATGGGATAATTTTCCCAAATCATCTTAATGCATGGAAGTCATATGAAAATCTCCATTTCCCATCACTTCTGTACTTCCTTCCCTGAATGAATGCCTCAGGCAATCATTTTTAAAAGCTTAAAAAAAAATAAAAATAAAGTTGGGCAGTAGAGGCATGCTTGCTGGCAATGCTTGCCTTTATCTTCTTCAAAATTAGTAGTGATTTTGAGGAAGACCTTCTAAAACACTAGTAAATTCATTTTTCATTCTTAAAGACAGGAGCCTTCAAAATCTTGGGAGAAGTGAATTCTTTCTTGTGCTACCTGGTATTAAGTCTTAACAAACCATTTAGAGCAGTGTAAAGGCACTACTTTCTCTGAGAGAGAGAAAATAATTTTTATAGTAACTCTCATTTCTTCAGTGAATTAATAACATTTCAAAGATGACTTCTGAGCTATCCATTCCTCCTACATTATCTGGTTGTAATTATCTGGTAAAATATTATGGCATTTCCATATGCATGGCCTTCATATGCAAAAGTCTGATTACATTCCAGCACTGTAAATTACAGATTTCTGATATCCTTGAAGAATTAAAACATATTAAAAAATAAATCAAGAGATAGGAATTTTATTAAGGAATCATCTGTAGTAGTTCAAGCAAACRTCTCGTAAGTGATAACTAGCTTGATCTTTTATGCCATTGGCACAACTCTAGAAGTTTTGCAAAGTGACATTTTCTATTGTTCTCTCGTGAATTCAAAAAAAATGTCTCTCCCCCTTTAGAAAATTTCTCACTTAGGATGGCAGGGGCTATGACTCTTCAAAATATCCATCTCCACTGTCCACCTTCCACTATTCCTATAAGCACATCTTAGAAATACCAAAAGAAAGCAGCTGAAAGCTAGATTCAGTTTGAATGCACCATACTAGTATACATATATATATATATATATTTTAATAGGAGTACCTATGGCTGCAGTGCTAATCCTTGTGGGTCAACAAAAGTGTAAGTTATAGCTATTTATAAGGTGTGTGATGAGAATGCATCAGGTTGGCTCTGTTCCAGAATCTATCTATCCAGGATGTTATTTGTAATGATCATCCCTACCAGATGTTTCAGAGGGAAGAGCAAGAATCACTGCACAATGCTAAAACAAGATAGTTTGCATCCTTCACTGAAGATCTTAAGCTAATTTCCAGCAATTCAAGATTGGATTTAAAATTTGAAGCAGGAGCTTTCCTCTAACTCTCAGTCCTTGGGGTATAAATAACTGGGTGTACTTGCTATCCTTTTAAATATACAGTCTTGCTAAGTAATTTGCCTTAACATTATTTGGTGTAAATTCATTATTCACCACTTSACAGCATTAATGAATTAAGCTCCAAACATCCCCAAAAGACAAAAAGCCCTGTTACTATTTCCTTTGAAAATTCAGGTGTACAGAGACTTGCCCAGTAGTAGCCTGTGGCAACCAAGAAACAGCTTCTYTTTCCATGTCCTTTTTCTCCCAGTCAAAGAGCCCTTCTTTCTCTCTCTCCCCCAGGGAAATGCTCCCCACATTTCAGAGCCCTCCGATTCAATCACCAAAATGTCACTTTCMGAGATGGATCGACAACACAATATATTAAGGGATTTAAGTCTAGTATTCCTGTTGAAGACTCAGTACTAGGTAAAGTGAGACTTAAATCAACGATGCTTCAGAATATATTGCTCCAGTCAGATGTGTATCTTATATTCCAATCAGACTAAAATTTGTAAATTCTGGTGTAGTAAGTTATAGATCATGATGTTCTCTGAAGCTCTTGGACTACATCTAAATACAAAGATTTCTGTCTGCCTACAAACTGAACTATTTTGGTCATGAAACATTACCTTCCCAGCATGTGGTATGCCTATCACCAGAAATGTAGTAAAAAAGAACTGACTAACTTTATTTATTACATTTGTATTGCTTACAAAACCATTTACTTAATGGATGAGTATCATTAGCAGTCTAACCACACACACACACAAAAAGATGTGTTTCATAGGTTCATTAAAATAATATTTCAAAGCAATCATTAGAACAAGAAGCTAAAGATCCAAGAGACTGTAAGTTATCTGCAAATAAATGAGGCTGAACAAACATGTTTTGAAGTTAAGAAACATGTTTACAAATATATTATACTCATACAGTAAGAAATGAAGCTTGAGGACTGCTGCTCATGCAACTTATATATATATATATATATATATATATATAAAAAAAAACCCTGTAACTGGTTTTGAGCCCCAAGTCCCCCGACCTGTGGCCAGCACACTGTCCTAAAGGACATGTGCTTGAAGACAGGGCATTTAGAAGTCAATAAAGCTGACTAGGAAAACAAAAGATAAGGTTATGCATAAGAGTCCCTTGGACTAGAGCTAGGAAAGTATAGGCATCATCACGCTCCTGCTGTAAAAACTACTGCAGGACCAATTTTTTGTTCCATCTTGGACGCACTATGGTTTTACTAGGTCTTCATCCTCCTCCTCTTCAGGCGTGTCCTGGCTGAACTACTTCCACCTGCTTCCGATACATCCCAAGTCTATTCATGACCTGAGTTCCTGCTCTCACCTTCCTTCCTCTGTGCATCCTCTGCTATCCTTCTCCCTTCTCCAAGATCCTTTTTTGTGCCTTATTACATCTTTTACAGCCCTACTAAAAAAAGATAGCAGAGAGGTCGCTAAATGAAATGCCTTCATTAGTCCAACTACTGTACACATTTATCAGGTCTCAGAGTGCCTGATCAGACATGTCCTTTCCATCAGTGAGACAAGAAGAAACAAGCAGCACAAGAACCTGTCCTTTCTGTGCCTGCYCGTCCTTTCTGCCCTTGTGTACATGGGCCTTCCAAGAAGCAGGATCGCAAAATACACTGTCAACAGTTACACTMCATTTTAATATACTCTTTTTCTTTCTCTACGAAGGGACTGTGAACACTGCTTCTGTTGATGATTTTWAAATATAATTTAGTCCAAAGGGAAAAGGAATAAGGGATATTATTAGCATAGAAGCTTTTCTCATTCCATTACCTGTTAAATGTTCTACCTGATTTTCATTCTTCTTCTGCACTTTAATATTTAAAGATGTAAACAATCGTTGCTGTCATGAAACCAGAAGGACTCTAATAACTCTAGCCTACAATCAGCTGCTTAGAATTGTCAGCCCCTGTAATTTTCTGGACCACCTCCTATGTAATGAAATTAAGAAAGCTGTCTTCCAGACTTCAGAGCGTAGAACAGTCGGCTATCTGAGAGGAACTCACGCTCCCAAAACCACCTGTGCTACAAATGTTTTGTTATGGGCCACCAGTTGCACAGCTATACATGCCTCAAACAAACATGACAAAGATTTAATAAGAGCATACTGAAGTAGAGAGGGAAGTACATTARGGAAAGGAAGCAACCTCTCCAGAGTTAAAAGTTGCAATCAATTTCTATTACAAAGCTYTCTTTTCGCAGTCTTATAATCAGAACTACAGATTGAAAATGGTGTTTGGCRTGAAAATTGTCAGATTTACTCTAAAAACAAAAGGAAAAGTTTAAATTGCTTTCAGTTCTATCTTGTTAAGATACTGCCATGATGCAAAAATGCCTGTCACTTCCTACTCTCATTCACTCTTAAAACACAACAACAAAAAAACACGACTCTTCTTCCCCCCTACCTCTTGCAGTCTTGCACTGTACCCAGCACTTCCTGAGCAGATGAGCACATTACACACTACGATAAGCAACTGCAATTAACTGGAAACCGATGTGTGCTTGTTCTAGATAGTCTGGGTAACATCTGAAATCCCTGGGAGTCTTACTTTGGTAAGGATTTTCCACATGCATGAGTACGCATTAACTATTYGGAAAAAAAGAAAAAGAACACTCAAACCAGAAAAAAACTTTSACGAGTGACAGAGACCTTGCTGCAGAGCGAGCACAGAAATCTGTTTGGCAGGGTAGCATGAGGGGTGTACCTGAGACTAGTAAATCTGTACTGACATTGGGTAGTAGGTTTTCTAGGATTAGGAGRACAATTTTGATTCATTTAAAATTCCAAAACAAAAAAAAAAATATTATAAGACTTCACAGAACTGATCTAAACAGGTCTAAATATGAGATCTCCAATGTGGAGAAATCTTCCACTTGAGTTCAAGCAACTAAAATATTTTGAATACATGGATGAAGCCTGAGATCAAGACATTGGCATTCACCCCATTCTGAAATTTTCACTACATTTATAATAGCTATTTATGAAACTGTATCTGCCCAGTGATCAGACATGGATATGGACACTGAGCATGAGGCAGACAGGTTTCCTGGCCGGAAACAACATATTGCCATGCCATCACGTTGTGTGGCGCTCGCTGCAGTGGACAACACTGATGCATGTGCATAAAACTCTTCTCATCTCACCTTGAAAAGTCAGACCTGATCCTCTGTGAATGGAATACCTCTAAGATCTCAACCAAAGGAAAAAACAAAGCAAGTTGATGCAAGTTACCTTCTATCACCCATGTCTAAACTAGTCTAAAATCTCACTGGAAAAAACTTCCAAAGGTTATAAAGTTATGGTTCCATTTCCATTCCACAGAAGACACCCGCTTACACAACTAAGAAACACTGTGTTCCTTCTTTTCAGGGGAGAAGGCAGAGAGGGAACCATTTATAGCATGACTGCAGCAGTTGTGACTTTCTGGTATGTACACAGGACATTATTAAGTGTGGACTAGAGAAAAGCTGATTTTTGAGTTTACTGTCATTCACTAACATATTTATTCAATATACTTTATTATTAGAAAAAAATCAGGCTTGTTTAGTCTACTAGAATAAGAGCTGAGAGATGTGAGTTGTTATTTCATAGCATCCTATAATATAYGGGATAGGGAATGAAGTGAAAAAGATCACGGGGGGCAAGAGCTGAAGGGCAGGGCTGGCACAAGAATAAATGAGCACGGATAAATTTAGGCTGCAAATTAGGAGAAAATTCCTGGCTATCAGAGTGACTGTAGAAAAGCTTTTCCATCACAGTAGCGAACGGAGAGAAAAAAACCTAACTATTTTTAAAATGAAACTTGATAAGGTTACAAAGTCAGGCCTATATTAAAAGACAACCGATGAGATCCTGCATTCTTCACAGAAAAGATGGTGAAGCTATCCCCTATTTTTCTAAAACTCATATACTTTAAAGCAAGAAAGTTTTAATCAGCAGTCTTACCCTATCTGTACATTTATTTTTTTATCCAGAGAACTGCTGCCTCAACTTTAAATGTCTTAACTCCCAGTCCAAAAGCTGTGCTATTGCATGACGCAGTGCTTGGCCAGGAAACGCTCTGCGCGGGGGGCAGCTTTCCTGGGGCGAGCAAAGCCCTGCCCAGCCCGCCGGGGTCTGCGTGCAGCTGCCTGAGGCAAGCCCCGGCAGGCTTCGGACCTGATGTTCCCTGTCTCTGCACAACTCCTGGGTGCAGCTGGGGTTCCAGCCTGTGCGAGAACGCCCAAGGGGCTTTGTATAAATAAARCAAAAATATAAAATGAGGAAGTAAGCAAGTGACCCAGTTTGATCATGCCATTTTTACTGAGTTTTCCCTCAGGCCAGTGTAGATTCATGTTTTCCTCTGAATAACAATATTAACGAAAATAAATAAAGTTCTCAAGGATGTGTAGAGTGTCAGCACCTGCATATTTACACAAATGGGAACTTCTAGAGTAAGCAAACTCAGGGCTGGATACAACGCTGGGCAAACTGACCTCTGTCAACACCTCTGCTGGAGCAAGGACTGTACATATTTGAAAAGTGAAATCAGAGACTGCAGGAAAACTTGCAGAAAAGCAGATGAGGAGAGTCAAGTTAGCTGATTAGAGCTACATGCTCACTGCAGGAGAACAGATATGTATTTTTCCATTAATTCACCTGTTACCAAAACAATACATTAAAATACAATGAGCTTCATATTGCAAATATACTACAGACTGTGAATTCATAAAACAGTTATCTACTTACTTTATAACTTTTAATTGTTTTGAAAAATGCTAGAGGATTGCTCACCACAGTAGTATCAGCAATTTTGTACTCTTGCGTTTTCAAGACCTATCATATCATCGTATCTATGATTATGTGAGCTAGCAAGCACTTCGAAGTAGCTGGTGGAAATCACACTGCACAAAGCCTGAGAAATCTCCAAGTCTGACTTCAGATTACAGGCTAAGYACTGTCTGTAGGTGCCAACAAGCACTACCTCAATTTTTAGTGCTATGAATACTTAGGGCAGGAATTTACTAAGCATTATTAAAAAAGAAAGAAAAGTGTTGGAACCCACCAGTATTATATTAATTGATTTATGGATTATATGCACTTAGAATTCAGGTGAGTGGATCAAGTAAGAGGTGTATCATTTTCAGAGGATACAGGTTCTCAGGAAATCAAATACATTAACTATATTTTTACATGCAGARTTTGTCTTGAAAAATCCATTAAATACAATAAGGATCTGCTTTTACCTGAGATACTACGTGACTTACCAAATATTTTAAAACATACTTAAAAGTCATTTCTCTCAATCACAGCCATTACTGAAGTTCAGACACAAATRAGAAGTGCATGTGTATTATAAGGGGACTATTATTTACATTCTGATTTAAACAGTAGTTCCAACACATGAGAGTCACGTCATATGCAGAAAAGACTTCACAGCTTCTCAAATACTTATATTTTTCTAAGGAACAGCTACTACTGACATTCTATCCTCTCTGACTGACTACTTAAATAATTCAGGTCATCTAAGAAAAATAAGGAAGAGAATCTACCTTAGCTACTGTAAGCACTTTTCTAAGAAAATCTTTCCAGGGAACCTTCCAAAAAACCAATGCTAAAGAACCAAACTGACCACAGTTCAACATTAAATTAATGTAGACACAGTAGGTGATAATTAAGAATTATAGTTAAAAAGAAAAAATATTTATTTTGTATCACAGCTCTAATATACTCTACAGTAGACTACAGGATATAACCAAGATTTAAGAATTTAGTAACTTATAATTTAAATACGTATTATATATAAATCTAATGCCTACCGAAGCAAGCAATCATATTTTCTAATGTAGCAACCAACCATAATTATCTCTTTGAGGTCAGTAAGAACATGACGGCACACAACACTACCAAAAAAAATTCCATTCATAGGAAAGAACAGCTACATGAGAGACTAACTACAGGTTCTAGTTTTCAAAAATTGTCTCCACAATATTTTATTTTGATCCTTAGCTGTTGGGGAGGAGAGCACATTCAGTTACCTCAGGGAACAAAGTCACGAGCATAAGATTAAAGGAAAGATGAGAGTCTCCATCACTTCCAGAAAAAAAAAATTGTTCTTTGAAGGTGTGGAAAACCAAAAGCACAGAAACATCTTCAGTTACAAATCATTAATTTTTGATGAAATTTATAGAACAGCTACAGTAAATCTCAATTCTCTCAGGCAGAAGCCTCGCCATTTTAAGAAAAGCATATTATTTTAATTGGGGAAAAAACAAAGACAACAGCAGCAAATCCTCCTACCCTCAGGATAAGGACTGTTCCAGCCTGCACGATTTTACCAGTTTTGGAAAAACTTGAAACCCAGAAATTTCTGCTCTTGCTTTTGTACAGGAAAACATGATGGAAGATCGAGGAATAGCCCAGGGAATAGCCCAAATGCTCCATGAAATACAGAATTTCAGGAGAACAAAGTCCTTCCACACAAAGTGTCAGGCAAATGTAGAAGTCATTTATACAATTCAGAAGTTCATTMTCAATTTCTGTCATCTAGTTGAGCCTCTCTTAAAAAAGCGATTATAGTTTTGTCAACATGAAAGAACAGGGATCTCTATCCATCTCCCCCCAAATTAATGCAAGCTTTAAAGAATTAGAATTCCAACACTGAATAATGGATTGCGAACAGTGTTTGGATAGCAGTGAAAAGGGAAAGGGCAAAATGGCAGAAGAGAAAAATAGCTGCATCTGGACTTGGCCAAAAGTGACATGGAAATCACAAGCATAAAATTATATGAATTTTTAAATTTCAACATTAAGTTGAGGAAATCCAGTGCATCTTTGAAGAACACCAGAGCACCTTCAGTACAAATGAAACAAAGTGATACGACGTTCTCACAGATTAGAAGCCAYATTCATAAATGCTATAAATGGATTATCTCAGGTAGAACCTGCACACAATACTGAAACACTGGTAAAGGCAACCTGTTTCATCCCTCCTACTACAGGAATCACAGAAGTCATACATAGAAGTCAGCTACAATTACCTATACAACAAAGTTGGTCTCACATACTGCTAGAAGTGTGATATATAAAAGGGAAACTATTAAAAATTGAAGCATCTTTAACTCTAGAAATGACACTGTAGCAAAGCAACTGGAGRGAGTAAAACATTTGATTTCAAGTTTCGAAGTGTTTTGCTTGGTTGTGCATTTAACAGCAAACAAAAAAAAGCACAAAGAAATAGACAATTGTCCTTGAAGACCCTGTCCACCAGAACAAACCGAGATCTGCATACCGTATCTTCTAGGACTATAACTTTTTGATCTGAGGTAGTTGTTCTTATTAAATTTATGTCATATAAGTAGGGGGCTTAGTCAATTCAAATGGACCTCTGACCTGTATAAACTGGGTCTACGTGGTTCAGTGCGAATGCAGTCTTTGAGAAATACCAAGGTTATTTATTTCAGAAGAGTCCACTCAGTAGCAAATATGTACAGGGTGGAATAATTTTTCCTAAGCAAACGCACACGTCTGCATAGTATGTACACGTGCTCTAAGTATTAAGAGTACAAACTTTGGTGCAAGTCTCATCCCTACTTTATAGTTGAGAATGAAGAAAATAAAGACTTTCTTTAGGTAAAAAAGCACTGAACATGAACGAGTTCTCCTTGCCCTTTAATATTAACAGAAAGCCTCCTTCACACAAGAGAAAGATAACCTTCAAAGGGTCTGTTCATGCTTACTTTTCCACACACTTCAGGGAAGACTCTGCTTACTTACACTACTTAGTTACGATGCTAGTTGATTCCTTCATCAGTCCCAGGCACGGTTCTTGGCCACAGCTCTCCTTGTGTACAATATATATGATTAATAAAACCTTCTGCTATGTGGTACAGCCCTTCAGTTCCATACCCTCAACAAAGCTCTTCAACAAGGAGGAAAAGCCCAGCAAAAAACATGAAAAATACCTTTCAAGGAGCTCTTTTAAAATTTAATTACTCCACGAGGTACACAACTACAACATCACCTGAAACAATGTGGCATTTTTGGAAAGCTCCCAGGCATTTGTAGCCAACAGGTCCCTAATAGTTGCATAATTTTATATTTAGTTCATGTGCTACATTTCAAAACTAATTACTGAAATGGCTGGATTACAATATTGCAAGGATTCATTCATGTGCCACCTACCGTTAAGGGAAGAGAAGTTTTGTGAAGGTTAATTAGCATTTTTAAAGTACTTTGGAGATAAAAAGCACTAACTGTATGCCTAATGTAAAAAAGTAAAGCTAATGTTTTGTACTTTATATTCAATGAATTCCCTTTTTTGCATTGAAAATGAATTAGAAGCATTTGCTATAAGACTAAGATCATAAATTTTCATCTACAAGGAATTAAATCAACTCCAGACAGCATCGATCTGTTAGGGAGCAGAGAAATCYGGTGAGATGCAAATCGAGAGACGTGACTCTGGCATCCCCATTCAGCAGCTCTAGATGTCGGTCCCCAGGCAGAGATTCTGTGCAACTGAAAGCAGAGATTTCCACGTAACATGTCCTTGAAGAGGTCAAATAACCAAACCATTATGAACAGATACCTTTTGGATTTAAATAATATACAAATACCCTTCCTTTGAATCACCTGCTGGCCATTTTCTGCTCAGATTAACACCCACCAGTYTCTGTGAGGAGGGATGGAGGGAACCACATGCATCTGAAACTAACTGAAATCATGTCCTCGGCATTTCGCAATCTGGTTGCCTACTGTCAAGCTTTTCAAAGTGACAAAGGGCAGTAGACACATCTTCGATATATATGTGTATAACATTATTTTTCTCAGAATTATGTATAATATTTTTAATGAATATGCAATTGCTTTTCGTGGGTTCTGGAGATAATATACMAGTCAATTTTTAAAAAACATACATTTGGTGTAAGTTCTGTTTCTTCAAAAAGGCAAGAAAAAAGGACTATTCACTAATTACAAAAAATAAATTCCAATTATTTGGCTCATACGATTATTTATGCTGTAAATCCAGAATCGTCACTGACTTAGTTAACTATTATTGTCATCAACAGAAAGATTCTTTTAGTGCTACAGATGGTTGTCCTTTTATGTTCTATTTTAATGACTTGTTCCTATCTCATCTGTCATGCATTATTTTGTTGTCATTATGAACTTCTGAGTTTTATTTCAATCAATTTCTGATGTTTACTAAACAGATGGTATTAAACAAAAAAAAAGACAAAGCATAATAACAACATTTAGTTCTAAAAAAGACTCCAACAGATACACATTTTGTGAATATGAAAACGTCACTTGTTTTAAAAAAATTTACGTAAGAAGCAAAATTATCTGTAACAGCTATAAACCCAAACAGCTTACAAAGCAGAATATGAAATCAGCGTATTTCTGAAAGGAGGTTATTGAACTTCAAAATTGTCAATTAAGATACATTAGGAACCTATTTACTGTAGTTCTTAGCTTTTTTTTTTTTTTTTTTTTTTTTTTTTTTTTTAAGTACAAAGCACCATTGGCAAAAAGATGCAGTAATTGCTAAGTGTTGTGGATAATCTATTTAACACACAGGTGTGACTCAGGTCTGCTACTTGTAATCTACTTGCGTGTTGCAGTAATTATATAAGCGCTTCAATTTACTGAAAATTTTCCTTTATCTTTGTACTTTTTACGATTCTTTTGTTTAATCACTACACTATCATCAAATAGGCTTCAAATAGACAAAAACATCAAACAGACAAAAACTTAGAGAGCTGAGTAAGACAGCAAACGAAATTACTTACACCCAACTGAATTAAGAGTTCAAAAGGTTATAAATAGCATTGTGCTTCAGAACAATAGCATCATTCACTCCCACTTCACCAGTGTGAACTGAAAAACTTTTATTTTCATCAGTATGTAACTTAAGATTTTGCAGAAAACTACCTCAAAACATGAAGAGGTGAAGCATCCTTCTATCAGCAAATTCCAGAGCTCAGGATCTGTCTCATCTTAAATCTACATCTTCTATTTATGCACTGCAATAAAGGCTTTAATTACAGGATTACTTCCCAACAGACACACACAAAGAATACTTACATCCCTCCTAATTTTATAAAGCAAATAAACAGTATTCACAGAGTTCATCTGATTCATCTTCTGTTTCTAACTAATTTTATGGTTGCTAAAAGGAACACATCACAATAAGCACGAGCTCATGTTGCTTACAGGCTTGCCAAACTGAGTTTTGAATATCCCCATGGATGGCAACCTCGGTCTCTAGTCCCAGGGCTTAAACGCTCCTATTGCAAACAATGTTTTCCGTCATATCAAATCAAAGTTTCCCTTGCTGCAACTTGTATCTCGTCCTTTGGCTTTGCTGCTCTGAGAAGGGCCTGGCTCCATCTCATATGCAGCCCAGTTTAGGTAATGAAGGATAGCAGATCTTTCTTCTCCAGGCTAAACAAACCCCATCTCTCTGCCTCTCCTCTGTTCAACACATTATTTCTAAAGAGCTCAGAGGACTATGTATCAAACATCTAACAAGCCCCTCCAGTCTCTACGTTCCCAACCAGCCATCGATAACCTTCAGTAACTACTTGAAGGAACTAAAGCAATTGTACCACAACTGCCAATCCCATCTGGTGAATCTAACTGTTTTCTGAGGATAGGTGAGGAACTATTTTGCTCCTGTTTTGCAGAAAAGGAAAAGGAGGAAACTCAACGTAGGAAAAAGGATTTTCTTTGTTCCAAGTATTCTGTTTTAGAGATCTTGTTATTGAGCTTTGCATAATTTTATTATGTTTTGTGATAAAATATCATGAGTAAAATACAACTAACTAGCCTCTGTTAATTGCGTTACCAGTTCGGACTATGCTGAAGTAGAAGAGGAATCACTATATATCTTTTTTCTTATTTAGCCAACAGAGGCATCCCCAGCAGGTAGCTCCTTCTACAATATATGCCTAGCATGGTGATGATTGCCTCAAAATGTGGACTTCCCCTAGCACAGTCAAGCCAGTCAAAAGAAAGAAAGGAAGGCACGCTATAGGTGTACTTTTGCCCAGGGAAACTACTGAAATTTAACAATTTGTGCAACTGTTTCTGAGAGAGAAGGAACAAAGAAATTCCCATTGCCCTAACAAGAATAAACATCTACTGGTGCAGTAAGTGGCTCACTGGATATGATGTGGGCCTCAGTGTTTCTATTCCTTGTTTAAAAACTGGGCAAAATTTATCTGCGGTACAACTGTGTTCAAGACACTGGAATCCAACCAAGYCTGCAATGGATTTGATGGTGATTACTAACAATAAGCTAAAGGAAGGGCTATTAGCAAGGCTGATGTCATTGTCCTTCATCAGTCTTCTACAACAAAAACTTCAAGTAGAGTTGGCTTGAACTCAAGAAAACTTCAAGTTTTTTTAAAAAATATTTGGACTAGTACATCAGCTTCCTATTAAACTGAACTCATTCAAGGTAGTGCCTGCAGAAGCTAAAAAATAAGATTAAATATATGTATGTATGTGTATTTTAAGAAKTGGAGACTATTTCACTCATTATGGAAGCAAAACTCCAAGTCTTCTCTAAGATTAGAAATTAGAAATTAAGAGAAGAAGGGCAGTTAGAAGTGAATGCAGGGCACACCACCTGTTGCTATAGGCTTATATTARGCGAATAGCATTTAGTTTCTTAAAATAGACAAAATCAGTATCTTCTAATAGATCAATTACTTCTTGTTTTATCTCCATAGTCTTGCTCCATTTGCACATCTGGTCTGCCAAATGCTATTCTTTAAATTAATGCAATCATCTGTTTTACCAGAAAAAAAAGAAAACACTGAACCATATTTAACAAGATGAAAGGGTTGGATAAAAGACATCTCAGAGGCATACTTTGTTATGTCAATGACAAGTTTCACCTCAAATGATTTTGGCTGTAAACCTATTTGTTTCAAAATGCACTCCCTGTTCTTGCATTTTATCTGGGCTATTCCGAGTGGTACAGATACAGGGCACTGTACTTTGGGCCATAGTGGGAGGCCAGAACAAGACATATTCTCTCATCCACAGGCTGGTAGAGGCTGAATATGTCACAGTCATAAAGAAACACAAATGCGGTTTATTGGAATAGACACATCTTTAGGCTGCCACATGCAATAGTACCTCTTGAAAGCCAGCCAAGCAGCAGTCAAATCACATCCCCAGCATTAGACTGAATGCTTACCAAGAGCAGAGGTTTACTGTGTACCAAAGCTTGTTGCTTTTCCAGGAGTCCTAGTTCCCCAGAGGTTCAGGAAATCTCTCAACCTGGGATGTAGTCACGTCCCAAGTCCAAAGACTTTTGATTCTGCTTTCAGTTTTATATCTTTACCTTCACACAGTGTATTTTAAATTAAGTGGAGCTCTCCCTCAGGCTCTCCACTCAGAGTCCAGGCTTTACCACAGCTGTGGAGACCTCTGGAGATCTCAGGACCCACTACCCCCAAGCCACTGAAGATAATTATTAGGGACAAGCATGCATTACCAGAAAGAGCAGGAGTACTGCAGACATTTGAAGAGACAGATCCCAAGCACTGACACTCTTATCAAACGGCAGAAAATTCACTTTGAAACAAATGGTAAAGCATGAGATTTAAGGAAAGAATGGTACAGAGCTGAGCAGTCCCAGAGGGCCCGCAGAGTTCYCTCCTCCTTCTACAGCCTTCTTAGGCTTCAGCCTAAGAGTAACAGAAGCCCAGGAACACAGCACCTGGCTGCCTTTCCCACAGAAGAGGCAGACCAGACTTCTGCTTGGGGTGATCCTAATTGCAAGGACTGTCTCTCTTCTTCCAGGGAGAAGGTAAAGCTGGGCTCAGCACAGGCTCCCCCAACACRTGTGAAGTGTAGTCATGGATAAGAACACTCCTATGACCCGCTAACTGTCTTACAAAAGTTTTGCTGCACCAAAAGAAAAATCAATCAGTAACTGGTAAGATTTTCTTCCTGCTCCACCACCCCCCCCACTTCTGACTGCAAAAGTAAAAATCTCTCTTCTCATTTTTCTCTGCAAAAGGAATTCCTGCTCAGTTGTAGTACTAAGTACTTCTAGTATCAGTAGTGCTCATGYAGTCATAACAGAGGAAGAAAATTTATTTCAGTTTTTTAAACATGCCAGTCATTTATTTAAATAATAGTATTTCCAGTATCTGCCTGCATCAAACTTCACCATTAACTTTTAGAACTAGGTAATAAAAYACAGGGTCTGAAGAGCTGTTGCTCCTGTCTGAAGCAATTCAGTACAATTTCATGGAAAGGTTAAACAAATGCTGCCGGATGCTTGATTTAATTCTGTACCAAAGATAACAAGACTGCCTTGCTGTCTGTAATTTTCCATTACTATTTAACAAATTCTCTGGCAAGTCTATCTATAAATATTCCTGTTTTCCATAATTCTGTGCCTTTCACAGCCAAATCCATTAAATAGCTTTTTTTCTAATGACTGTACAAAGAAGCATCACTTAAGGTCTGAAATTTATTTTGTAAGAGGTTGACGAAATACAGAAATTGCATAGAAATATAAGAGGAAAAACTAGAGCTGCATGAAAATTCAAACTGCTTTATAGTGGGTTTTCAGCTATTGTAGCCATCAGTGAGAAAAGCTCTTCTTGCCTAAAAAGCCAAAGGTAGGGAGTGAAGTATAGACTGGGTTTTCAAATTACTTTTGCACTTGATAGTTTCAGCAATCTCTCTCTCACTCCTTTTGTATCTTTATATATCAAACAGAAGGAGGGTTGCAAATGTTTAAAGTAAAAACTGTTCTCAAATACCGGACTAGTAGGCGATGCTAACAGGGTTCAGGTATAGAATTCCAAAGAACCTAGCAAAATTTTCCAAAGGAAAGGCTACTAGAATATTTTAAAACATTTTCCTTAGCATTCTTTTTGAAGAAGGATTAATAAATTCAACTAAATTTGTAATATAATCAACAAAAAGGTTAAAAATGCAACAAAAAACCTTCAGCAAAAGATGTAAAATGTATCTTTATCGTGCACGGAAAAGCTTAGCCCTGAAGATAGTATTTCGAWGAGCTACAGCAGCTGAAAACAAAGTCTTGTAATGGAATGTTTTGGATATCTCAACATTTTAGGAATAATTCTGAATGACATTTGCAGAGCTAGGAGTTCATCATGTGAAGCTGACCGCAAGTTTCTGTTCAATAAATACCAAAGTCATGGCTATAGCCCTTCAAGTTCACTTTGTTTAAAAAAAAAAAAAAAAAAAAAAAAAAGGCATTCCCAGCTCTGCTTTTGATGATATGGGTGCCTATCTTCAAGAGTTTTTGGTCAGTAATGCTCTGTTAGAAAAAAAGTACATTACCCCTTGGCTGAGGAAAAGTAGGAAAAGTATACGCTCCTGAGCAGAGCAGGACTTAAACAGTACTTTTCTTCAGTGTTCAATATGAATAAACTTAGGTCACAAAAGATAGGGGCTTTTATATCCCACTCTCCCACCATTATGCTGTAGGAACGTGGGCATTAACTCAGCATCATGTCCAAAGGCCAGTTAGGCACTCTGATAACTCAGTGTGTCCACAAAGGTCTGAGTCACTCCGTACACCTTGGTCAATAGTGCACTCTAATAGCAGTTCTTCTACTTTCCTTCACGTTTTGAAGAACTATTACGATGCAAAATAAGTGGATAATCCTATGTACTATCAACATGTAAATTAAATATTAAGTGGCAGAAGTGTATTGTGCCTTTAAGGTACAGCATAACCACAGGCCATAAGTCACTCTTGGCTCATACACAGATCTCCCACTGCAGCCAGGGGGAATCTCAAACACAGACTGAGCTCTGTATATGCCCCTGAGAGTCTTTATTCCACTAAGAAATTTAAATGACTGGTATAGCTACAGGAAAAAAAGCAAAAACAAAAACAAAACTTACTGCCTTTAAAACTGGTGAATGAAATCATATTTTGTACCAATTTTATCTCAAATTTTCTTTTTGATTTCATGAAAACACAGGCTAACTGCTTCTAGCTATCTTTTCCCCTCCATCCCAAATGCCATGCTCTGGCTGTGAAAATGATGAAGAAACTCTAAAAACAGCAAAATTTTACTGGACCAAATGTCTGATTTTGCCCACAGTGTAACTTGGCTTCATTTAACACTAAGAAACATGTCCAGTGACAGATTTGGCTCTTTATCGTGTCAGATCACATCCAGGAAGTCTCATCAGTTCCTACAGTTACTGAGAAAAGTCACCTTACTTCCCCCAACGAGGAAAAAAAA
>NW_028185705.1:8715616-8717040 GCF_003343005.1 Rhea americana | reverse complement strand
TTTCATCAAGGACAGTTTTCCCTTTCATGCAATGGGAATTAAACAACTTGCCAGCTAGTACGACAGCCTAGAAAAGTGAATGATTTCCAATAGGATAAAACCTTCTACAAAGTAGACTTGTGAACCAGAAGCCAATCAATTAGACCTTAGTGGGGAATTATTGAGATAGCAGTATTTGCTTTCTGTAAGGAGGTCTTTAAAAGTAAATGTGATCCAGAACATAGGCCAACAATGAACTAATTACTCTGTGTGTGCGTGCGCATCTCTAAGTAAAATCAGAATAAACGTAAAGATAATGGGTATTTAACAAACTCCAACTCCATGCTGCCAAGACAAATCCACTCTACTCTTCAATAGCAGGTCAAGAAGTAATTCTGGGAATTCAAAATCTCTCTGAACTAAATGACAGGAATAAATTCAAGTGAATGGTAGAAACAGTGTAAGCAGCTGACCACAGTATGCTTGCTTACCACAGTAAGGCCTAGCTATACTGAATATCAGCTTTAGATTATACAAGGTATTAGAAAATTCAGAGTGAACCATCTAAGCAATGTGATCCATGTAAGCAATAAACAGCTATTTGTCATCGTTTTATTAAGATCAAAATATTGTTCCTTTGTCTGTAATAACTTAGTGAGCTTTGCCTATACTAAATCTGTCACTTTGAGGCAGAAAGCATACAATTCTTCCAAAGAAATAATCAATAATGTAATAAGAAAACTGTTCATCAAAAGCAGAGAACAAAATATAAACTTAGATTGTTCTGATAATCGCTGAAATTATTTTCAGTATAGGCTTGATATATCTCCTATCATTTATTTGTCTTTAGCATACTTACACAACCAGAATGGTCTAGTGCTAGAAACGTGCGGTCAGCAAGCGGTAAGGTTAAATACTCTGACATCAATTGTAAAACTGGTACTGAAAGCCAGGCCAGTATTCTAGACTTCACTGAAACTCAAAATCTGTACTTTTGAACTAGAAATTAGACTTTTTTTCCCAACAGTTTTAGTTTGCCTCTTTACTTACTCCTTACTTTGTGCATTTAGCAAGAGAGATAAATGGTGATAACTTCCTGCCACCCCCATTTCTACAGTCAACCTCACAGACCTAGAAACCTAGGGATGTCATCTTTTATTGCAGGGTCAAGTTTTGCCTTTCAATTTATGAGTTAGAGGTCACCCCAGATTGTATACAAATTGAAAATAGAAAGCTTGTTCTTCCTTGCAACAATTGTCAAAAGTAGACCACGTAAAAGCCAAACAAAAGCCTGAACAGAATGAGTTGTAACTTAAAATTTGTATTTATGAAAGTCACATTACTGAGGCAAATATGGCTTGGTTTACCAAGTTATAGTTATTCCCATGTTAGAAAAGAGCTTTTAGAAATGTACTAAGGTGCTATGTCTTTGAAAAACAGGCACT